>NC_056736.1:809819021-809901521 GCF_019279795.1 Protopterus annectens
TTCTTTTCCTAATTGCATTTACTGGATTCTATTATCATTAAACTTTATTCCATTATTGGTGGCAGAGTTGAGGTCATTGACTTGACATCAAGATTCCATCTACTTTCAGAAGGCGGTGAGCTCACAATGCTGCTGATTCAGCTGTACTGGCTCTTAAAGAAGAACCACTTATTCAACATGATGTCTTACTTAATAAAAAGCAAATCAGTTTTACGTTTGGCTCACGTATAATCATTTCTTGCATGTTTCCAAAGAAGAAAAAAATCTTGGCTTAAATATGCATTGCATTCAATTTTTTACAAAGCATTTAACAGATTACTTCTGTCTGCATCTCTTAATTTTATGAAATATTCTAATGTACTGCATTTATATGAAACTGGCTGTTCCCAGATTGTGTTATAATGTTGCTTTACTCCAACAAATCCGTCTGTAGTTTTTAACAAACCACTTTCCTTACAGACCTAACATTACCAATAATTTGTGTGCATTAAGTACTCTGAAAGCAGGATAAGGTCTATAAAAAGCTGAATGGCCCTGCTTTGTACAGCATTTCTTTGTTGCTATTAACTACATGCTCTGTACAGTTCATTTTTGTTGATCCAATTTTCCCAAGATAAATGATGACCCATGCTTGACTTAGCATTGAGAAGTGTTACATAAAGCAATTGTCTCTGCTTTCTGAGTAAATAAATTAACAGAATGCATGACCAGGAGGAGCATAAACGCAAGCAGCAATGATTCTTAATGATTCTTAATGGTCATGTAGTGGACTTTAAATAAAGATAAATTTAGATTTATTGTGATGGAATGTCAGCTTCTGTCTCCATATATAAGTTGCTTCATACTTTAGTCATCATTTCTAAATAAGTAATGCAGCAGCACAGAAAAAGGATAAAATGATAATAACAATGTAGCAAAGGTGCTTTTGGCTAACAGGCAATAAATATGGGTAATATTAGAGCAATGCTTTTGGGGATGTCAGTCTCTGGTTTCAAAGCAATAGAGGAAAAACTCATATAAAGGATAGAATCTCTTAATAGATTCTGACATGTTGGTGATAGCCATAGGAAAGCTAGGATAACTGATTCCTTCTCATAGCAAGTAAGCCACAAGGGATCGTCTTTCTATTGTCTGACTGCCTAACCTTTAACCTCCCTGCAGTTCAGATTTATAAGGATACCAAAGACTGCTTAGGCCAAAAGATATACATTGAAAAATAAATGTTTATTGCTTTAAAAACTGAATTCACTCAAAGTCCTTTTTTCCCCATAGAGCTTATTTCTTTCTCATAAATGCTTTTCACAATAACAAAGATTGATATATTTACATACTATTCAATCTGCAAGGTATCATTCTTATCAGTATTTTTATTTCACTTTATAATAGATTATCTAAGTTCTCTGGTACCCCAGTGTATTATTCTTTCCTTACAGCTGTTAACATTTGATTCATTGTGAGTAATATATATTTCTTTCAGATCTAGTTTATATTCATTGATGTTTCTGAATTATAGTAAATGGTCAGTAGAATCTACAGATGCCTAAGAAAGGAATTTTCCTTTGAAGTCAGCTCAACACATATCCTAAATATTAAGATATTTCATTTAAATTTATTAGCATATCAGTTAAATCTGAAATATGACTGCTGTAGCCTTAATCATAGAATGCAGTTTATTCAGGTTTATGCCATACATCGCAGTCTCAAGCACTGTATATCTGCAGTTAAAGATTATATCATGTCTTACACCATTCAGATTAGCTAGCACAGTGATATTTTTAACAAAAAGTATTGTCTGTGCTTCATATGCATTTCCTGTTCCCCTCAACTGATTTTTTTATATTAACAAGCCCAATAAAAATGTCTTATGAAGAAAAAGGTCTATATTAGTTCACCAACATTTTTTACAGCAAGCAGCTCTTTATAGACCCATATTCAGCGAAAATCACTTCCGCTATTCATTGAATTTTCCAAGGGCAATGTAGTAGTTGGCCAACTGCACAACTTTGCCTTCTTCCTCACTGTAGTGTGATCTCAGAGTTGGTATATATAGTTAGGGGGGGTGAGGGAGAAGCTTTCCACAGAGGTGAGTTTGATTTAGTTAGTGTGGGTCCATTGTGCTGGGGTCAGTTATTTAATTGCCCTTGGAAAGTTCAGCGAATCGCAGACGGGATTTTCGCAGAATACAGGTCAATGAAGAGGTGTTTGCTGAAAGTAAATTTCAGCGAACTAATACAGACCCCCTAAAAAAAAAAACAGATCTACACAAAGTGGAATAACATAGTAAGCAGATTGTAGTTTGATATCATAGTATAAAGCCGAAGTATAGAAAAAAATACAAAACCTTCCCCACCCATGCAAAAATATATTTTAAATACTGAGCTATATCACAAAATGGCAAGTACCACAACAAGCTGATATACCATAAACAGTCATATGAATGATTTAATGCTTGAGCAGCACATTATAAAACTATCCTCAGGAATTCACTTTAGTGAAAATAGATGAAAAACGCTTTGAACATATACATTATTGGCAAAAAGTAAACAATTTTTTAATGCTTATTTTTTCTCCTCTTCAGAGTTAGCAACATTCACCACTATTTTTTGTTGCTGAGTGCAGCTTTATTAATCAATGCCACATGCTGCACTGCTTAGATACAATAAAACATGAGCAGAATTGTTTTTCAAAAATCTTATTATAATTAAATGTGTGTATATAGAAATGCATAGATCACCTTAGTCTTCTGTGTTGTATTAACTGAAACATTTCTACAGTTGCTGGCATTGCAACATATGCTGCACACAAAAATATATAAACACATGCATGCTTAGTATTCATTGAAAGTGTGCCGCTATCAAGTCTCGATATCCCCAAGTATATACTCTGAGGGGATTTATTGACAATTTACAGTAATCTACTTGGATACACTAATCACTCTGCATATCAGCATTACTCTGCACTCCAACAAGATCTGTATTTAAAATAAATAAATAAATAGCAGAGCTAAAATAAAATGTGAATCAGGAAAGAAATGTTTTATTCTAAATGAAAGAATGCAACACAAAAATAGAAAAATACAGCCAGCACCATTGCATAGAGGGATAAAGTCCAGGTAACTTAGGTGTTATTAGCAGTTCAGGTGTCTGAGATGCTGGCAGGGAGAGATCATCGTTCCCATCCTAGGAAGTAAAGGAAGGAGTGTTATTGTGTGGGCATTCAGATCAACAATCCCTATAGCGACTTGGGATTTTGACAAAGGGGGCATTGTCCACAGAGAAGGTAAGCTACTGCAGAGATAGGGAGATAAGTCACATGACCCCACTTTATGCTTGCCCTTCAGATGCATATATGTAGTCAGCAGAGGGTGGGGAGAGTAACGGGGTAGGCCAAATATTTAGTTACCCTTCAGCTGAAGGTTGCCCCTAGACCCCCAACATGCCTTTATATTCCACACGTGGCCTCAGCACAAGATTATTATAGGTTTACCAACAGCTGGTTTTGTTAAGTTAGAAGGCTTCATCTTTGTATAACTACAATTAACTTTGGGATACTTGAATTTTTTTTTATCAACTTTTCTCATTATGACTCTTTACCCCAATTACTAAGATTCTGGAAGAAATACGTGCTTGAATGTTTTTTCATTGTGACTCTTTTTACCACAATTAATAAGATTCTGGAAGCTGGCAGTATACTTTTAATGTTTCTCTTCACTTGCCTTCACTATGATATGACCATGGGTTTATATACAAGCTAGAGGGGTAGTGGGAGTCATGTGATTTGCCCCATGCAGACTTAAGATTCTTTTTAGTTTTTTTTTTTTTTTGAGTTATGCTTTTTGATTAAAAAAAAATGATAAAACATTACATATATTTCTGAAATTCGAATGAACATAAAGAAACTCTATGTATTCATGACTAAACCACATAATCAAATATGTCTTATATTTCCAAACTTGAGACAAGACCTATTGCTAAAATACCAGTGATACAGTATATCTATCTATCTATCTATCTATCTATCTATCTATCTATCTATCTATCTATCTATCTATCTATCTATCTATCTAACTATCTATCTATCTATCTAATCTATCTATCTATCTATCTATCTATCTATCTATCTATCTATCTATCTATCTATCTATCTATCTATATAATTTATACATACAGGAAAATTTGTCCACAGACCTGGAAAGAAAATAATTTATTTATTAATCACCTTAGCCTTCTGTGTTGTATTAACTGCTTTTTCGAGGAGTCTTTTCTGCCATGATCAGCACCAGAGGCAGGCAATTAAAATGTAACAGTAATTCACAACAGTATCAGCAGTATATCATTACCATAAAGTTGGAAAACATGTTTCTCAGTGGCCATCATAAAATCAGAATACTGTTTTCTGTTAGCAAATTGAATAATTGTAGAATGATCACAGAAAAAACATTCATGTTTTTTAGGTTAGTGAACTAATATCTTAAATGCAATAGTTATTTATTGATCTGTCTGTTTGCCTGTCTAGCTATCTATCTGTCTATCTATTTATCTATCCTTTTTTGAATGGGTTAACCCCAACTAGGCTAGTGTTTTCTTTTCAGTGGAGACCTGAGGTGGTATCCATACTACTAGTTGAAATTTGGCCAGTGCATCAGGGATCTTCCTGTACTCTTCAGCATAGGGGGATGCATTAAACTTTGGCTTGTCTTACTTTCTGTTTCTGTTCCAGGTGTATAGGCGGCCTGGAGAAACAGCAGGCATGGTGAGTGTGAGTCGATCAGAAGAAGAAATGGAGAAAGAAAATATGAGTATGGAAATGATGATACAAGCAGCTAAAAGTCATAGAAATGTAATGGAGGTGAAGGAATCATCTGTACCAGATGTGAAGGAGATAATGGAGCAAACAAGTGTATCAGAGGTTGCAGTAGAAACAAAAATGGACTCAGAGGACCTGTTTCAAAACTAGTTGTTCGAGGCGGAGATGGAAAGTCAACAGGAGTGTAATATTACAAACCTACAATCCGGAGGGTTGCAGAATGATTATTTAAAAGAACTTATAAATCAAAGCGAGCCAGAGAGTGAAGTTGCAACATCTTGGTGAGAGATAATGCAGAACATACAACAGGAAGAGAATGCCAAGAACCCAGCAGGAAAGAGGTCATATGTGCAAAGAGTGAAGGAGGGAGAAAGAAGGGTTGAGGAGGGGAAGGAGACAAAGAAGAACTTTATGGTTCTAATAAGCAGTAAAAAAGAGAAAGATTTAGACAGGTATGGAGTTTGGGACTTGGTGATTGCACCATTGGGTGTTACAGCAAAAGAGGTAAGAGCCTGCATTCTTATCAATAAAGAGACATTTTGTAATATAATAGCTGAGACTGGTCAGGCCATGGAAAACTTTATAGAAAAATATGAACAAAAAACAAATGACAATCCATGGTCATGGTATGTGGTGCAATAATTCTATAGAGAAATAAAAATGAGAGTTATGGTACAATTCAGAACTAAGGCAAAGGACTTAAAGGAGCATTTATTATATTTATGTAAAGATGTTATAGACCCAACAAAAAATTATGATGAAAGGGGTTTATGGACTGGGGATGGGAATATGGAGTTACACTAAAAATGTAAAATGATAATGTGATACACATTCCTAGTGTTAGTGTAAATGGCAGTAGGGTTTTGTGAAATATAGAGGACAATATAAGGCGTGTTTTTTCTATGGAAAAGATGATCATTTGATTAGTGAATGTGACAAATGAAAATGGTTTATATCGTGTAAAACTGGACATGAAGCAAAGAAAAATGTGATTTGAAATGTAAGAAATGTGGTAACAATGGGCATACATGGTTAGAATGTGAAGAAAATTTTCAAATTATAGAAAAAGAAGACATACAAAAAGCAGATCAGGATGAAAAGAAAAGAAAAGCGCAAGAAGGGCATATTGAAACACGAGATGTAGCAAAAAATCCAAAAGAAGGGAAGAAAGAAAGGGAAGAATTATCACTGGACACAATCAAAGAAGAGTATGTGAATTGGCAGATAGTGAGAGGAAAGAAAAACTCTATAGGGAGAAGAATGAAAGAAATTTAAATAAAATTCAAAAAGTATAATTACAAAAGAAAGCAAAAAATGATAAAGGATGAAAAACATATTATACTAATTTCCATTAAAAGATAATTTTAGCTTACATATTAATAACATAAAAATGTTGAGAAGAATAGGAATTTTGGAATGGTATCTCTTAATTACATTGAAACATTACTCCAATGAGAATAAGAATTTGATAGAACTTATTTTATACTATAAGTATACATGTTTCTGGAAAAAAATGGAAATGAGGAAAAAGCAAAAAAAAAATGTTATGAGTGAAGACACAAAGGAATAAAAAATAAAATTATACTATGAAAATGAAAGTGAATAATATTAACAAGAGCAGAAAAGAATGGTATTTAAATATTATAAAAAACATACTATTTGGTTGACTCCTGGAAACATTTAAATATAAAGAAAAGGAAAACAATAAAAATGAAATATAAATGGTATAAGATATATATGAATGTAAGGATTTTCTATTGATTTTCCTGAGAAAGCTATCCATTAGTCAGAGGAGGATATTAAAGTGCAGGAATTAGATTGGGTATTAAATAAAGTAAAGAGTACATATCTGGGATGAATGATATGGGTTACAAAGTGTATAGTGATTTGGAGGTGCAAAAAAAAGGTCAGTGCTGAGATATTTAATGAATGATTTTTGAAAGGAGAAGTTAATAAAGAGATTTGTAAAAGAGTTGCTATATTGTTATGGAAAAATAAAGAGATGAATGAGGACTTGTGCCCTCTGCTTATTATGCTTAATAATATTAATTATAAAATATTTATGCAAATTGTACAGATTAGGCTAAACAATGCTTTGTGTGGGGTGTTGAACAATGAAGCATGTGTTCTGTATTGCAGGTGAGTCGTTTTTTTAGTTTAGGATTGGTGATGTTAAAACAGTTGAGGAACTAGATGTGAGAATGATAATTTTTGTTATTATGGAAAAAGGGGTAACATATTTAGAAATCGTATAATCAAATTTGTTTGAAAGTGATATGGAACATTTAGAATGCAAGACTTAAAGAGGTCTTGTATAATGAAGTTTAGAATTTGCCATATATAATGTCAAAGATGACATTATACTTGCAAGAAAAAGAGTGGGGGTTATAAAGTTTGATATCACACAATATTTATATATATATATATATATATATATATACATATATATATACATATATATATATATATATATATATATATATATATATATATATATATATATATATATATATATATATATATATATATATATATATATATATATATATATATATATATATATATATACTTCCCCTACATATTAATGCATTTCTCTAAACTCGAAAGTCATAAACTTGAAACCAGAATCTCGAATTTAGTGAAACTTGAACATATGAAAGGGACAAAAAAAAATAACACCCCCACACCCCCCTACTTAAATATACCTACTCCAAGATCACACTATAGTGAATGAAAGGGAAATCTCCCATTCCACGCTATACACGTAAGTGCAAAATGGAAGATTTTCCATTCCTCTGCTATAGTACAGTCACGGAACATTCACATTTAAACTGCTAGTGTACACGGCGACCTGGACCCCTGCAATAAGGTAAGTTAACTGTTTATTTTTTTAAACCTAAGGCTACCATTCACAATTTTGAGTGAATGGAAGTTCAAAATTCTGGTCTCGAGATTATGAATTTCGAGCTTCCATCCATTCGATCTTGTGAAGAGGAACTATATATATATATATCTATATATATGTATATATATATATATATATATATATATATATATATATATATATATATATATATATAGATAGATAGATATAGATATTGATATATAGATATATATGTACATTTTTTGTTTTATTTATTTATTGTGTTTTTAAATTATTTTGGTAATTATTACAAATAGTTAATTTTGGTGTTAATGCATGGTGTGTATATAGTACAATTAAAGAACTCCTACTCTTTGGAGCTTTTTATGGTACTGAAGAGTTCCTACAGTGGCAATGAAACAGCTTAAGAGAAGCTGTGGCATGGAGAAAGAGAGAAAAGCTTTGGAGATTTTGGTGGTGGAATATGAAAATTTGGAGAAAGAAATGTTTGATATGGAATATCAGAATGCAGATAAAGATTCATGCATGGTAGATGATATAAATGGACATTGTTGAGGTTTATCAATTGAAGATGAATTAAGGGAGACCAATGGAGTGGTGCAGATAACCTAACTGACAACAAGAGTGTGTGAATGATTTTATATTGAAAATAATTGAATAGGTTGATTCAGATGACAGTTCTGCTGTTTGCTATTGAATAAGATGGCAGATAACTTGTTCAGAAGTGCTGAGGATAGTAATGTGGAGAAGAAAACAGGTGACATGACAACAGGGAATGCAGCAGCGAAAACATATGCAACAAGTAAAAGAGGAATGCAACAACATATTGAGATGGAGTCTGGTTTTGTGGCAGAAAGAATACAGTAGTTAAAACTCATGCAGCAGTAACAGCAGAAAGAAAGAGAGCACCAACTAACTGTAAGTAAAATACTTTTTTAAGAATAGAAGGCCGACTGTGAAAATTAGAACAAAAGATGATTCTGGAACAGACAAATATTATGTATGGGACAATCTGGCAGCTATTCTGGGTTTTAAAGCTTAAGAAATGTGATTTTTCATACATATAGGGATGGAGACTTGTTGTGCCTTAACATTTGAAGCTAAAGGACTGATGTTGAAATTTCTAGAACTACGTGATAGAAAGAAAGACATTTATCTATGGAACAATGATTGGTTTTCTGGAAGTAATGTAAATTTAACAAAATGCTGTTTAGAGCTAACAATCAGAAATAAGAAGATGATAAAAATCATGTAGGTTTTTGTGCAAAATTTATGGAATGGAGGGTGGAGGTTGGAATTTGATTTTAAATGTGAAAAAAAAAAAACATGGAAAACACTTGCTAACTGCCATTGTTGATGCTGGTTATAGAGAGACATTTAAGATATGCTGGCCAGCCTAAATCATGTTTCTTTTGTGGTGTTTTTTTCTAATTTAAATAGTGATTGTGACATGATACAATGTAACCAGTGTGGGGAGAAAGAACATTTCATAAGAAGCAATGTGACTGGAAGCAGATTGTGCAAAAAGGGAAACTTTTGGGTGGACGGTTAAGAGCAGACAGTAAATAATGAAAAGGAAGTATAAAGGGAACAAAAGATTCATGAAGAAGGACACCAAAATGTTGAGAGACAGGGTAAACTAGATGAAGAAGAAACTGTAGAAAAACAGAAAATATAGAGGGGAAAACGTAGGAGAAAGTTTGCATGCAGGAAGAGAGGCCAAGAGAAGAGATTGACACTTAGGATTTTTCAAGCTCTAGCCAATGAAACACAATTTTTATTTTATTTGTTTTATGTTTGTTTACCAGGATGGTCCGACTGGAACAGTGCCCATTTTTAGCAGAGGCCCAGGGAGAAAAGCTCCAGCCTAAGCTTACATACAAAGATATCACATCAAGCAATAGAAATTATAGACAAAAAAATCAGCATTAACACATTTACAGGATAAAAATATAAAAACAAAAATATACACATAGTATCAAATAGAACAAGACTTTAAACACTTGAATATAGGCAAATATATGGTTGAATTTATATATATATGGAGGAACAGGTCTATATTATTTCTTCAACAGCGTAGGTTGTCAAATGCTTAATGATTGACACCCAAGGATTGAAGTTTCAAAATCACGAATGGCCATATAAACAAATTGTTTCCTCGGGAAAGAATTTGCTTGGCTGTTATCAGGGATTTGCCCTTTCCCCAAAGTAGAGCGATATCAGAGTTGGTATATTTATTTAGGGGGGGTGGGGGGGCAAAGCCCCCCACTCTATGTAGGTTGAAAAGTTAATTTTATTTCTCGGTGGCCTAGCAAATTCTTTCCTGAGCAAAGAATTTGCTTATATGGACATTCACAATTTTGAAACTTCGACGCTTAGGTGTCAATCATTAAGCATTGGACAACCTAAGCTGTTGAAGAAGTAATATAGACCCAGAGGAACATAACATTAGTTAGGAAATTAAGTAGGGAGAATCAGTTAGGCAAAGTAGTACATAGTTAGTAATACTTCCGTGGTGAGACTTGCAGCTAGGAATGTAACTACTTATAGAGAAGTAGTGTTGCTAGAAGGGATATGTTAACAGAGTTAGTACATACAGCCAAATTGTATAAGTAGTGCTAAGTTAATAATTAACCTGGAGTGTTACATGTGCAAAGTGAGGATTCACATAAGTGTCTTTTGAGAGATATTTTGAAATTATTAAGATTGCTTATAGATCTAATACTATGTGGAAGGATATTCCAATTTTTGGCAACAAAGTTAGAGTAAAGAGAGTTGCCTGCTGTATTGGATACTTTGATTACTTGGAGTAAGTCTTTGTTAGATGATTGAGGATTATGAATGTTAGAATAGGGTTGTAGAAGATTTTATAGGGAAGGTACATTGTCAGGACTGTGCATTATTTTGTGAGCCATTATTAAACTGGTTGTAGTTCATAACATGAGGTAGTTCCAACCAAGAAAGATTTTTGAGGCATTGGCATTGATGGGTTGAATGTGTGGAATCTGTTGCAAATTTGGCAGTCTTATTGTAACATGATTCTGATTTACTTATTTCTGACTTTTTGAGGTTGATAAGTATGGGGGATGTATATAAGAGTGAGGAGAGAAGGTGGGTTCTAGATATGGCTATTCTTGCAGCATCTCTTAAGAACTTTTTATTTCTATACATTATTCCCATTTTCTTGTGAACCTTTTTGACTGTGTTAGAAATGTGTATGTCAAATATTAGTCTCTTGTCAATTATGACTCCTAATAGTTTAGTTTGGGAATCTGGGAAAATCCTAGTATTATTACAGCAGTGATATAAAAGTTAGCTGGGAGTTTAGTAGGTTTAGATGTATGAAAGATCATATGTTTAGTTTTATTAGAGTTGATAATGAGTTGTCAGTTTGCTAGCCATGTTTCAATATCAGATAAGGCTTTTTGTGTCACAGTAAGACATTGAGTTATTTGTGGATACTGCACATATGACGGTTGAATCATCTGTGTTTTGAATGATAGATGCTTGACAGGAGGCAATATTAAGATAATTTCTGAATATGCTGAAGAGGAGGGACCCTAGGATTGAACCTTGAGGGACTCCACGTGTAACAGGAAGGAGTGGGGATAGATCTTGCTTCCATTTTACAGATTGCTGGCAGCTAGACAGATAAGTTTGAAACCAGTTAACAGCATCAGGGTTGATATTAAGATTATTCAGAGTGAACAGTAACTTAGGATGGGAAACTGTATTGAATGCTTTAGACATGTCCAAAAAGACTGAAGACAACATTTTGTCATTGTCTCTGAATATATTTATAGTATTAGTGAAACTTAGAAGAGCTGTAGTAGAGCTATGATATGGTCGGAATCCATGATGTGATGATAACAGGAGATTATTGTTTAGAAGGTGTTTAAGAAGTTGAAACTGGATGCATCTTTCAAGAATTTTAGAAAGTGGTGAATATATAGCAATGGGCCAGTAGTTTGTTAGTTCTACTGAATTGTCTCCTTTTTGTAATGGTGTAATACATGCATTTTTCCAAATACCTGGGACATACTGTTCTGTTATAGAGTTGCTTATAGGTATTGACACAGGGAAGGCAATAGCATCTGCTGTTAATTCTGCTGGCGAGTTATCTGCTGCCAGTAAAGTGGTTCTTTAATAGTTTTGCAGGAGTTTGCTTTGGGACTGTTTGATATGAGAATGCATCTGCACAATTGCTTGGATTGTTGGGTGTTGGCATTGTGAGAGATTTGTTATTCTTAGTCAGTGCTAAAACACTTTCAGTGAAGAATATGTTAAATTGTTCTGCAATACTGTTTGTGTTATCAGGAAAATTGGGGGGGGGGGTTGTGGTTTGGCCAGGATGAAGAATGCTATTGATTGTGCTCCAGAATTTTTGTATTTCCATTGTAAATTAGAAGAGTAATGTTGTTTGTCTATTTTAATTTGTTGTTTGGTGCTGTTTCTAAGTTGCTGGTAAATTAAATGGTTTTGGAGGGATTTATTTTTATCCCAAGTTTGCCATGCTTTGTACCTTTGTTTTAGGAGGGTACAAGTCTCATGGGTTAACCATGGTGTGTAGTTGGCTTTGATACAAACTATTATTGGAGGTGCAAGTCTGTTTAGAATAATAAGGAAGGTATCATTGAAATGTTGCACAGCAGCATATAAGGGCAGTTGCTTAAGAGGAGTCCAGACTACCTTTTCAAGAATATTATGTAGAATCTGTAAGTTATTTTTTTTTTTTATCACAAACTTGGCGGAAGTTGATTAGTTTACTAGGGTTACTGTGATTTCTCAGTAAGTAGGTTTCAAAGTGGTCACGTAAGTGATCTAGGAGACACCCTGCTACTTGGTAATACTGGGGTTTATTAGTTATGAACCAGTCCAAAATAGATCCTTTATCTGTTTTCTTGTCAATTCTAGTTGGGTGAGAAATCATTTGGTAAAACCATGTAGGTTTAGGTAGTTATGAGGATTGTCAGAGTTACATGTCATCCAGTCTGTGTTAAGGTCTCCTGCAATAATGGTTTCCTGTAATATGGCTTTTGTGACACAAACACAGGAAAATATATTTAATAGAAGACATACATTTTTAAATACTTACCCTAAACAAAAAAGAAGGAAAAGCAACAATTTTAGAGTACTTTCAGTAAATGTGAACATTATTAGGAACACTGTAAGAAGGCCAGGGATATTTGAATGGTATGCTAAATGTGATGAGGGCATTAAGGCTAGATTATGTAGGATTCCAGACAAGTTAAAAGAGACTGCAAACAGAAAAATGCCAGGGTGGGATGATAAAATTAATCTTAGGAAATGTACATTGTTCTAGAGTGACTGTGTTGACTAAAAAAAACAAACAAAAAAAAAACCCAGCAATGAAAATATTAAATTTAATGTTGTAAGGAAGGAAGGGTTAAGTATTGTGGATGCAAGGCTGAGGGATTATGTGTATATAAATATAGTATTGTATGTATATATAACTGGCTATGAAATAGAGAAATAGAGAATTTGTTTAATCAAATATTAGACTATGTGATGGCTAATAAGAAAATGATAATTGCTGGGGACTCTGTGATTTAAGGTGAAGAATAAAAAATAATGGCAAAGTTGAACAAAAAATACAGGTAGTAATAAAATGATAAAAACAGAACCAGTGACAATGGACACAGAGGGCCACTTCAATCTGAAATCGATTATGTTGTATTATTTTTTTTCTCAAAAACATTTTTATTTTGTTTTCATTATAAGCATACGCAAATGTACATATAACAAACACAATAAAAAATAACAAAACTATTTACAATATTTACATTTATCCATGATAAACAATCAATTATCCATAAAAAGTTATCAGTATTTGTTCAAAATGTTTTCCAGTTTTTGCCATGCTATTTTTTATGAGTAATGTTATGAGTTCTATTACAAACGGTTTGCATTTTTTTTACAAACCACTTTTGTTAAATTAATAAAATCCTTAAATATCAAATCTTGTTTACTTTTCCAGTTCAAAGTAATAACTTTTCTGGCAATTGCAACAATTGACCAGAGTAACCGAATCTGAGATTTAGGTATTACATTAGGTATAGGAACATTGAATAGGATTAGTGAGTTAGAAATGTGACAGTTATCAGACCATAAAGCATTTACAAAATTGCTGAAGTCTTTCCAGTATTGAACAACATTTCTACATTCAAAGAACATGTGAACCCAGTTGGCCTCTAGTAATTCATCACATTTCCAACATTTACTTTCACTGTTTTTGAGTATAAGATTTATTTTATGTGGAGTATTCAAACTCCTATTTATAAATTTCCATGTATACAATCTCCAATATAATGAAGATGAGGTACCATACATAGAATTCAATAACAATTTTTTTGGATTCATCAGATATTTGTTCTTCATTAATCTTTACATAGTAATTCCAAAAATCTGAGTCAAACTTTAGAGTGTCTTCTCTTAGTATCTTATAGATAGGTGAGATACTTAATTTTTCAGTATCTATCTTTTCGAGACACCTAATAAAAAGCTGAATAAAACTAGGTATAGATTCATCTCTAGGTTGATTGATACTCTCATTTTGTTTTCTATAAACTGCCGTAATGAGTGTATAAACAACCGTCTTGACTATTATAAAAACTACATAAAAGAGAGTTTAGTGGTTTAATACTCTTATTTTCAATAAAATGATGCCAGAATATCAAGTTATTTTCCTTTAATTTTTGCATCACAGTGATGTTGAAAGAATCTAGGCAATCAGGGGAGTATGCTATAGGGAATATAAGAAATATAAATTGTTTAATGTTGTAATTACAATCAATTGTACTTTTAAAGTTATTAAATATTTTATTAATGCCCTAAGAAAAATGGTCAAACTTCTTCTTAAATAAACAAAATTCATGTAAAAGCCAATGAACTCTACTTATTCCATATTGTTTCTTAACTTGATTTTCTATAGTTCTGACATCAGTTATATGAATTTCATGTATTGTTTTCCCGCCAGATATATAGCTAGGTGTGATCCAATATAATATTACATTATTTATAACTGATTTGGAATAATGATCTAAACTAGAGAAAGCTATCCCATTACTGTTCCAAGCTCTAATGTGCCATTTATATGCAATCTTAGGTTTTAAGAGGAAACATAAAAATTTAAGTAACATGGAATTTAATTTTTTAAATAAGATTTTGGGAGGGGATAGTATCAATGACTGTATATAAAACAAAATTTTAGGTAAAATTATCATTTTAATTAAAGAGAGCCTATCCTCGATTGTGAAGAACATTTTATTCCATCTTTTGATTAGTTCACTAATGGTGGTTATTAAATTATTGTAGTTTAGTTTAACAGACTCTTTAAATGTACTGTTTATACTGACACCCAAATATTCTAATACATCATTCTCCCAATTAAACAGGCTATTCTTTCTAAGGTTTTTGCTGTTTTTTTTTTTTTTTTGTTAATTAGTAATGTTTTGGATTTATTATGATTAAATTTAAGCCCTGAAATTCTTTCAAACTTGCTTAAGGTATTTATAACATCATGCAAAGAATCATTAATATCACCCAACATTAACAACATATCATCAGCAAATAATTGTATCTTAGGACAATAGTCGTTATTAATTTGAAAGCCTTTTATATTTTGCTTGTTTCTGATTTATGTAGCCAAATGTTCTATTGAAAGAGCAAACAAAAGTGGTGATAAAGGACAACCTTATCTAGTTCCCTTAAGGATTTCTAGTGGTGAAGATAGACATTATAGACAAAATCTGAGGAGAATGCAAAACAAATCAGAATTCTTTGTAGATAAGACCAACTACTAGAATCAAAAGCCTTGTCTATGTCTAGGATGATAATAGTTGGCTGTTTTTTTTTTTTTTTGTATTTGCATGATATGTCTATTAATGATAGTAATTTAATAATGTTGTCTTGCACTTTAATATGAAGAATGAGCCCTGTATTATCATTATTTATTAGATTAGATACTATTTTCTTTATCCTATTAGCTAATACTGTCATAAAATTTTTATAATCAGTGTTTAGTAAAACAATTGGCCTATATGAATCACAAGAGTTGGGGTCCTTACCTTGTTTTAATATGGGGGAGATAATTGTTTATTTCCACGGTGGGGGTGTTATACATTTCTGATTAACCATAGTAAAGGCACTCATCATTTTCTTTATTATATATTCAGGAAAAATCTTATATAGTTCAGAAATTATTCCGTCCAGTCCTAGAGCTTTACTATCTTTTACATTTTTTTATTTGCTCTTTCACTTCTGTTAGTGTTATTTGTTTATTTAATGTTTTATTTTGTTGCATTGACACCTTAGTAGTTATATTTTCTTTAATAAAAGTATTTATTACATTATCTGTGTCCAAAAGTGGTGTGTTATTATTTATATCTGTTTAGTAGTTTTTGAACACATCTAATATGCCCATTAAATTAGATGTGCTCTTAACTCAACCATCACTTTTATATTTAATCGCATTAATAAGATTTTGATTGTTTATTTTTTTGGATCTTACCACTATTTTATGTAGACATTTTGGATCTACAGCATAAGATTGTAATTTCAATTTTTCCAGGTTTATGGCTACCTTATGATTCAGAACTTCTAGGTATTTTTGATTTAACTTAGTAATTTTGTTATGTGCTACTTTGTTATTTGGTTTTGCATCCGTTTTAATCTTGTCTATGTTTTTTGTAAGTCTAAAGGTTATTTGTCCCACTCTTTCCTTTTTTAAGGTGCCAAGATTTTATTCTACCATATATATAAACTTTAAAGGTGTCCCATAGTATAGCATCAGTCACTTCACCATTATCATTTGTTTCCATAAACATGTCTATTTCTTTCATTATCCATTCCCTAAAGTCATTTAACTTAGTTATGTAAGCAGGAATTCTCTGCAGAAATCTTAAATCATCTGTATGTGTAGTTAATGTAAAGTTTATAGCATTATGGTCGGAAAGTGGACAAGTCATTATAGGTACATCACTTATTTTAGAGTATATATTATTAGGATACAAAGACCTTATCAATGTTTGTTTGTGTACCAAACCAATATGAACAGTGAGTATAGAATAAGGATTAATGTTCTCTTAGACCATGTATATCTTTAAGGTTCATCTGGTTTGTAAAGTCATTTAAATTCTTGGCTTGAGATGTTAGTTTTATTTTACCATTTTTAGAAGTATCATTGCCTGATAATAAGCAGTTAAAATCTCCTTTTGCTATAATTTCCCCTTTTGCATTTAAAGTAATCAGGTCCAGATATTTGTCAACATATTTAGTACTCAGTCCTGGTATCCAGTATGTATTAATCAAAGTATAATACTTCCTATTGATTTCCAAAATAATCATGCTTAGCATCCCATCTTCATCTGAAATTGTATCTATAATTCTTGGCATAGTATAAGTATTTTTCCATAGAATAAGAATGCCCCTTCTTTAGTTTTAAAACATGAATCAGCCAGAATGCTATAGCCACTGAATATGTTTGTAGATCTTTTTTTAATAGATGGGTTTCCTATGAAAAGATGATCTGGGCTTTATGCATTTTGATATATTTAAGCAAACCAGCTCTTTTGACATTATTGATCAAACCACTAATATTTAATGATAAACATTTATAAGCCATTAACTATAATGTGCATGTTATTACTAACTGAAAGACCTTTCTTCCGTGTTGACTTGAAATCTACTGAATATTTACTTATCATGGATGTATAACATGTATTAAGCACTACTTTCAAAAACCCAAAACTGTTTACAAACACATACATGAAACATAAAGTTTCTGGGTGAGTTAAAAGCTTAATCAAACCATCCGTCCACCACCTTTCCAATACCAAAGACACAAATGATCAATATCTGCTTAGAATATAGTATAAAAACAAAAAAAGAAAAGCATTATGAAAGCAGCTAAAGAAATCTGAATCCATGAAATATACATTAGAATGAGAGTGTCCAATATATCTGAAGCTGTATGAATATGTCAAATATGATAATAGCACCTCTAATACATAGATATGTCAGAAATACACATCAGATCAAAGTATGTATAAACATTAGAAGCTGAAAGTTAAGAAGATTGTCATTATTTCCAAGACTTTTCAAGAAACATCAGATAATTTAACCATTTTGTAAGTCATCTATCTAACATTTCTCATGTTAGGATCTGTTGAATATATATATATATATATATATATATATATATATATATATATATATATATAAAACACTTATTACAACATAATTATTATATTTTGCAATTATACGCATATTACTCATATGTATTAACAAAATCTATGTTGACATATTTTATCAGGAAGGGGGGAGAGAGAGAGAAAAAAAGGGGCCTCACACTCCTCTGTTTAGTTACTAAATGTTTAGTTATATAACATAAGTCTGATGTTAATATGCATAATGAGTTTTCTAATGCAGCTCCTAGTTCACTTGATGTCATTTAGTTACTAATAGTGTCATTGAATCTGCAGAATGTATGCATCTATAGGAGAACATAGGCATTTTCAAAGGAGTTAAACACATTTATCAGAACTAATTATTTACAATTTTAATTATCTAGTGAAGGATAACAGAATTTCAAGAGAAAAGAATTCTAAGTACAACCATTTAACAAGTTCAAAAGGTCAAATGATGGGGTCACTGTTTCCTCAAGCTGCAGCTTCATAAACGTGTTAAAAAGTATCTAAATAGGCTCATGCACAATAAAAGTTGTCTCTAGTGAAGAAAAAAGCATTTTTGACAGGAAATTCAAATCTTAAAACTTTTAGAGTTTACAGAAAGCAAAAAAAAAACAAAAAAACACTCAAGCTGCCTTGTCAGTGCATGTCATGATTCTCCACAATGAGAACAGTCATGCAGACTACCAGTTTCCTCACAAAACATCAACATCATGAAAAAATTAACCATTTCATATCAAAACAGCTGATTAGAAGTAACAACAGCTGCCTCAAATCAGAAATCATATACCATTAATTTACTGTATTAATGTTTAAATGTATCTAAACAAAGAGTCTAAAACATCTAGTTAGAAACACTATTCCAAAAAAACATTGTTACCCTACCACTAACCCACTAGAAAAAATGCACTTTGGTATTAAGTGAAATTATATTATTACTGAAGAATTAGAAGACATACATCATTTGTAGTTATTTAAAAGGGAAAAGTATCTAAAGTACTTATAATGGGGAAAAGAGAGAAAAGGAACACGGGTAACAAAAAAGAACAGGAAGAAAGAAGAGAGAGAATGTTATTTAAATACTTAGTACTATATGTAATTAGAAGAAGTAGCTATTTAAAGGAATAGAGAAAGTTAATAATAAAAATGATTCACATTACCTTACAGCATAGAGACTTTCCAGAATCAAATATATTATGATTCATAAAACAAAGCATTTAAAACTGGAAGGAATTTATTCATTTGTCCTTTAGTTTCTTAGTTTTGTTTGCTACTTCCTTCACAGACCATCCATTTATTGTTGCCTGTCTCTTCAATCTCTGGGATGACCGTTCCATTTCTTCTTTGTCCGACAGACTTGTAGGGAATTAAAGATCTTCACTCCTTGTGGCAAGGTGATTTTTATTCTTACAGGAAAAAGAATTTGAGCTTTAATATTGGCTTTTTTCAAGGACATAATTAGAGGAATACACTCATTTCTTCTGTATATGAATGTAGAGGTATAGTCATTGCCATAACGAATAACTTTTTCACCCATCTTGATAGGGGAATTAGTCCAAGCTGATTTCAGCACTAAGTCCTTGTCTTGCAAGGAAAAGAAATGTAACTATTATAGACCTTGGGTTAGGTAAATTCAGAGATGAAACTGGATTTGCCAGGGATCAGTGAGCCCTCTCAATTCCAAAAGAGAGGGATTCAGGCAATGCTCAGATCTGCTCTGAGCTAAAAAAGAATGGCATGAAATATACTGATCCCACTCCACAAGGGGGGATCCAGCTTGGATCCCGGAAACTACTGTCCCATCAGTCTGACAAGCCTTATCTGCAAGGCCATGGAGCGTATTATCATGGAACTTATAAACAAAGACATTGGCAACCTTCAAACACTAGACCCCACCCAGTTTGGGTTTGTGAAGGGCCGATCTTGCCTCCTGAACCTGATTGACTTCTTTGAATCAGTCTCCAGAGCCACAGACAAGGGTAAGGTGGTCCACACAGCCTATCTAGACCTTGCCAAGGCCTATGACACCATCCCCCACTCTGGAATCATAGATAAAATTACTAAGTTGGGTATTAATCCTTACCTCACCCAATGGGTTGCTAACTGGCTTACTGATAGAACCCACACTGTAAAACTAACCAACTCCAAATCCAGCTCTAGACAAGTGACAAGTGGAGTACCTCAGGGTTCAGTCTTGGGACCGCTCTTGTTTGGCATCTACTTCTCTGAAGTACAGGCCAACACTAAGGGACTCTGGCTAACAAAGTTCACAGATGACTGCAAACTGGGAGCCATTATTGAATCCCCAAATGATGTGGATACTCTTCAAAAGGGCCTTACAGAAACAGATGCTTGGTGCCAGAGCCATGGGCTCAAGCTCATTGCCAAGAAATGTATAGTTATCCCCTTTGGGAAAAAACATGTATCTGTGAATTACCATATAGGTGACAGTACACTAAACACTGAAAGTGTGATAAGAGACTTAGGGACACAGGTGGACAGTGGTCTCACCTTCAATAACCACATCACCACAACAGTCAGGAAATCCTTCTATGTGGCACAACTCATTACTAAGGGCTTTTCATCCAGAAAAAAGGAGGTCATTGTCCCACTGTACTCATCCCTCATTAGACCCATTATAGAATACAACGCCTCATTTGGTATGTACCTCTCAAGACATCTGCAACAACAGGAAAGGCCGCAGAAATACCTCACTAAAGGAATCACAGGCCTAAAGCAGATGCCCTATGCTGACCGCCATAAAAATCTCCAGCTATACTCTATCGCATATCGTCTACTAAGAGGCGATCTCTGCTTAACATACAAGGCCATGTCAAACCCATAGCTGTTGGAAATGCTACACGCTCCAGGGATCTAAACCTTGTCATCACAATAAACAAAACATGCTGCAGGGATAGATTCCTGACCCAGAGACTCCCCAGACTCTGGAATAGATTGACCGTCCATGTCAAGCAGACTGCCTCTTTGGCCCTCTTCAAAAGGAACCTTGACGATTGGATGGGAGAAAGGAAATTCACCCCGGGGATCACATCAGTCGCCCTGCTAGACAGGGGTCCAGGGAAGTAAATAGTGTGGGAAGAAATAGCCAGGGAATTGTTATGGCTAGGCTTGTATAGGCCCTAGGGCTGATAGCCTAGTACCAACCTATGAACCTATGAACCTATGAGCCTATGAAAACCACATATTGAGGAACTGAATCATGTTAGCACCCGCCTTGATCTACTTTCAAAGTCTTCCAGTTCCTCAATCAGCCTGGTGTTTGGTTTCAGAAGAAATTCATTGTGATGTTCATTTTCTGTCACTCTAGTATCTAGGTCAGTTACTGTTTCTTCTAAGGCAAGAATCTCTTCAGACTGATTTTTTTTACTATTCCATTTAAAATTTCCAGTTGTTTGCTGCATTTTTGTTTGATAATATCCATTTTGTTTTCGAATTTGTCCATTTTAGTGACAGTTCTTGGATGTTTGTTATAAGATGTAGTTCTTTCTTCACTGCACTCTCCTGGTGTGGGTTCTTTGAGTTGCTCATGTTTTTAGTGACAGTTCTTGGATGTTTGTTATTATAAGATGTAGTTCTTTCTTCACTGCACTCTCCTGGTGTGGGTTCTTCACGTTGCTCATGTTTTTAGTGACAGTTCTTGGATGTTTGTTATAAGATGTAGTTCTTTCTTCACTGCACTCTCCTGGTGTGGGTTCTTCACGTTGCTCATGTTTTAGTGACAGTTCTTGGATGTTTGTTATTATAAGATGTAGTTCTTTCTTCACTGCACTCTCCTGGTGTGGGTTCTTCACGTTGCTCATGTTTTAGTGACAGTTCTTGGATGTTTGTTACTATAAGATGTAGTTCTTTCTTCACTGCACTCTCCTGGTGTGGGTTCTTCGAGTTGCTCATGTTTTTAGTGACAGTTCTTGAATGTTTGTTACTATAAGATGTAGTTCTTTCTTCACTGCACTCTCCTGGTGTGGGTTCTTCACGTTGCTCATGTTTTTAGTGACAGTTCTTGGATGTTTGTTACTATAAGATGTAGTTCTTTCTTCACTGCACTCTCCTGGTGTGGGTTCTTCACGTTGCTCATGTTTTTAGTGACAGTTCTTGGATGTTTGTTATTATAAGATGTAGTTCTTTCTTCACTGCGCTCTCCTGGTGTGGGTTCTTCACGTTGCTCATGTTTTTAGTGACAGTTCTTGGATGTTTGTTATTATAAGATGTAGCTCTTTCTTCACTGCACTCTCCTGGTGTGGGTTCTTCACGTTGCTCATGTTTTTAGTGACAGTTCTTGGATGTTTGTTATTATAAGATGTAGTTCTTTCTTCACTGCACTCTCCTGGTGTGGGTTCTTCACGTTGCTCATGTTTTTAGTGACAGTTCTTGGATGTTTGTTATTATAAGATGTAGTTCTTTCTTCACTGCGCCTCCTGGTGTGGGTTCTTCACGTTGCTCATGTTTTTAGTGACAGTTCTTGGATGTTTGTTATTATAAGATGTAGTTCTTTCTTCACTGCGCTCTCCTGGTGTGGGTTCTTCACGTTGCTCATGTTTTTAGTGACAGTTCTTGGATGTTTGTTATTATAAGATGTAGCTCTTTCTTCACTGCACTCTCCTGGTGTGGGTTCTTCACGTTGCTCATGTTTTTAGTGACAGTTCTTGGATGTTTGTTATTATAAGATGTAGTTCTTTCTTCACTGCACTCTCCTGGTGTGGGTTCTTCACGTTGCTCATGTTTTTAGTGACAGTTCTTGGATGTTTGTTATTATAAGATGTAGTTCTTTCTTCACTGCACTCTCCTGGTGTGGGTTCTTCACGTTGCTCATGTTTTTAGTGACAGTTCTTGGTTGTTTGTTATTATAAGATGTAGTTCTTTCTTCACTGCACTCTCCTGGTGTGGGTTCTTCACGTTGCTCATGTTTTTAGTGACAGTTCTTGGATGTTTGTTATTATAAGATGTAGTTCTTTCTTCACTGCACTCTCCTGGTGTGGGTTCTTCACGTTGCTCATGTTTTTAGTGACAGTTCTTGGGTGTTTGTTACTATAAGATGTAGTTCTTTCTTCACTGCACTCTCCTGGTGTGGGTTCTTCGAGTTGCTCATGTTTTTAGTGACAGTTCTTGGATGTTTGTTATTATAAGATGTAGTGCTTTCTTCACTGCACTCTCCTGGTGTGGGTTCTTCACGTTGCTCATGTTTTTAGTGACAGTTCTTGGATGTTTGTTATTATAAGATGTAGTTCTTTCTTCACTGCACTCTCCTGGTGTGGGTTCTTCACGTTGCTCATGTTTTTAGTGACAGTTCTTGGATGTTTGTTACTATAAGATGGAGTTCTTTCTTCACTGCACTCTCCTGGTGTGGGTTCTTCACGTTGCTCATGTTTTTAGTGACAGTTCTTGGATGTTTGTTATAATATGTAGGTCTTTCTTCACTGCACTCTCCTGGTGTGGGTTCTTCACGTTGCTCATGTTTTTAGTGACAGTTCTTGGATGTTTGTTACTATAAGATGTAGTTCTTTCTTCACTGCACTCTCCTGATGAGGGTTCTTTGAGTTGCTCGTCTTGAGATCTCCAATAGAAAACTTCTCAACAAGAATATTTAAAAAATTCTCTTGACTATTTATTATTTTTTTAGAAAATTATAAAGAGTGTATGTTAATCTAACTTTTAGTATACTTTTAGTTAGATTTTTCTAAAAATTAAAGTATATTTCCTGTCAGGATATTAAAATCTAAGCAGAGCTATGGATTTCTACTGTTATCAGACTGGCATCTTGGCCATGCCCTATGTTGTATTATTTGAAGGCTTGGGGTTAGCAGATGGTGATATAGTTTTGGCAGTTTGTTCTCACCATTACGGAATATGGATGGATGTGATGGAAGAAAATGAATATACTGAATTTGAACAAATTAATAAATAAGAAATTACGGGGTGAAATTAGAGACTGGAAAGTATTGCAGTTATGAAATAATCATATTACCATGCAGGGCTTCTATAAAAACTGGTCTGAGTAGTGGAATGATTTTAAAAAGAAGTGTAAAAAATATTTTTATGTCGTGATGTAAGACAGGAAGAGAAAGTACATTATGAGGAATTTATTGCAATGTATTAGAGGATTTAGAGAATAATATAAGGAAGTATTATGACATAGAAAAAGAAATATAAAAAAGAAATTGAGAAAAAAAGAAAAGCTTTGCTCTTTAGGTAGAGATATTATTTACAAGGATGAATGGAAGAGGTAGCTGCATATTTGGATAAAATAGTAAAGTAAGGTATAGATATAATGAAAGAACGGAAGTGTAACAGAAGAGGTAAAAAAACACAAGAGCAAACTATGAGTATCGCAGTACTGCATGTAGAAAATATGTATAAGATTGCAAGGATGGAAAATTAAGAGAGAATTAAAAGTAAATATATTTACAGAATGTGGGAAGAAATAGCCAGGGAATTGTTATGGCTAGGCTTGTATAGGCCCTAGGGCTGATAGCCTAGTACCAACCTATGAACCTATGAACCTATGAATGAGTTAAGGGATAATTTGAAAAGAAATTAGAATTAGTGAACTGGATGTAGTACTTAAAAAAGTAAATGCTGATTCATTTACAAGCCCAGATAAATTAATGGATTTACAAAGATGGTGTTTTGTAAATTTGGAAGGAAGGTTTTGTTTACGAAGAGTATTGAAGTGGGACATTAAAATTTATATGGAAGAAAGATGAGAAGAATGAAATAAAACATGAATACCCATCATGTTAAATAACATAGATTATGCATATTTATAGAATGATACAGAGGAAAATAGAAGGATGGTTGAGCATATTATGAAAAATGTGTATGGTATAAAAGGGAAGGCATGTCAAGAATTGTTACTGGTTGTGAGAAAAATTCTGGCTAATATTATAAGTGAAAGGAAGGATGTTAGGGTATAAGGTAGATGGAATAGGTAATAAAATTACAAGAGTGTGTATGCCAGAATATCAGAATAATAGAATAACAATATTAATGCAAGAATGGCAAGTAAAGAAACATGCATGAAGTGCGATATAAGATAAGGATGTCTCATGAACTGAATATTATAGGTTCATAGATTAGTACTAAACTAATTGCCCTTGCGAGTCATTTTAAGCCCCGCTAATTATATCTTGTGAGACTCAAACTCTGCACCTTGTGTTTATAAGGCTAACACCTTAACCATTAGGCCATCCTCCCAACAGTGGTGATGAATGTGATGAGTAAGTAGCTTATAAAATAAACGTTGATAGATATGTGATGCAAGAGGAAGTGGTGATACTGGTAGCTTTGACATATGTAGATGATATGGTTGTAGTTGCTAAGAGAAAAATATGAAAGAGAGAAATGTTGATTTGACTCAATGGTTGTTTAAAGGAATGAGAGTGATCTTGAATAAACATAAAAGTAAGGATTTGGGTAATGTGAAAATTGGAGTTGTGTATTTTTTCAATGAATGAAGTGCATTTAGGAAAATGATGTAATTATAATTCAGTGGGAGTGGTTAATATTAGAAATAAAAGAAATATGTCTTCTATGGAGAATGTATATATCTACATTCAGGAGAAAGGCTTATCAGTTGAAATCAATATTAGTGGAAAAACAGCCTATTTGTTGAATGTTTATATGACCCCAGTAAAATCTGAAAAATAAATTCTGCAATTGGTGTTTTCATTCATAAGGGGTTCAAGATTATGCATGGTGAAATGAGTTGTGTTGTATATTATTAAAGAAGAAGGGGAATTGGGATTGCTAAATCCAGTTGTTTTTTCTGCTGCTTTAAACTTGCATATAGTATTAAAATGGGTAAAGTTATAGAACAAGACTTCAGTAATGAGGATGTTTAAATATATGTATAAAAAATTCTGGGAGATGAGACTAAGAAAAAGAGAAATAGAATATGTGAATGAATACATTACAATGATCAAGAAACAAATGCTTGTTGTTGTCTTTTGGCTTTTCCCGGTTCGGGGTCGCCATAGCGGAACTCCGGTCCGCTAATGATTGGCAGTAGATTTTTACAAACGCCGAGGTGCCAGCTTTACATACAACCTTCAGCGAAGGCATGCCCATTTACACATGTATTTTGAATGCCCACCAAACCACAGGGAGGACATGCAGACTCCACACAGAAGGAACTCCCCGCACTCCAGCCGAGAATCAAACAGAATAACCTCTTGCTGTGAGGCAACAATGCTACCACTGCACCACCGCGGCATATCAAGAAACAATTGCTAACATGGAAAATAAAAAAAATGATAATACAGAGAAAGATGGATGTGGTATAAAAATGTGATGAAAAAATATTATATAAAATCATGTGAATGTATACAAGAAGAAGTGATTAAAACTAATAAAGTAAGAAGAAAGCAATGTAACAAGACAGTGGACTATCAGGATTTCTTAATGGGACTAGTAATAAATAAATTACCAGTAAATGGTAATATGCCATATAAAAAGAATGTTAAAGGAATGAGTTTATTTTGTTGGGAGGGAGAGACAAAAGTATATTTGTTTAATATAAAACAGTAGTGAATCTCAGGTAAAAGTTGTGTAAAGAATATTTTGAGAATATTAATGACAAAAACAATATAGACATGAATATGATTATGTGGTGGTGGTGCTGCTGTAGAGTTGTCACCTCACAGTAAGACGTTGTCCTGTTCGATTCTCAGCTAAAGCGTCTTCTGAGTGGAGACGTGTGAATGGGCGTACCTTCGTTGAAGTTTGTGTGTCAGAGCTGGCAACTTGGTACATAAAAATCTACTGCCAATCATTAGTGGACCGGAGTTCCGCTGTGGCGACCCCTAACTGGGAAAAGCCAAAAGATACAACAACATGAATGTTATAAGAATAAGAAAAAAGAATATGGGAGAAGGGTAGATGAGAATTCTTTTTATGTGATATGGGTTATTTTTTTTAATGAGAAATTGTGATTACCATATATATTGAGAAAAATCAGATTATGGTTGTGGAAGAAGGAGTAAGATACAATTATGGACGCATAATAATAAGGATGTTATAAGATAAAATGATAATAAGAATTAGAAATGTGTGTGTGTGTGTGTGTGTGTGTGTGTGTGTGTGTGTGTGTGTGTGTGTGTGTGTGTGTATATATATATATATATATATGTGATATATATATATATATATATATATATATATATATATATATATATACATACATATATATATATATATATATATATATATATATATATATATATATATATATAGGTCCACTTCTAAATCTTGAAAGCTCATAATCTTGAAGTTCAAAGTACTGAAAACTCAAAATACTGAATTTCATAATACTGAAAAAACAGAGTACACCAACACTTACAAATAAGAAAACATATTACTCTTCTCCAACTATTATCAGGAGGGCAAGCCACCCTGCACCTCCCATGTGGGGGGCTGTGCCCTCCACACACCCTGCTACTTAAATATATCAACTCCATGATTACACTCCTCAGAAAAAAATGGCAAAAATACTATTATGTGCTTCATGAGTGCCTGTTGTAACCTTAGTCATGCTCCATTTTAATTTTCTATACCAGAACATAACTCATCTTAGTGTAGTAAACTGTGATCTTGGAGTTGATATATTTAAGTAGCAGGGGGTGTGGGGGGCACAGCCCCCCATATGGGGGCGTGCAGGGGGGCTTTACCCCTGATAACAGTTTGAGTAAACTAATATGCTTTGTCTTTTATTTGTTTCTCTATGTACTTCTGGTGGCATATAGCAACTATTACTATCATGTAGTTTTTTTCACTATTATGAAATTCAGTATTTGAGTTTTCAGTATTTTGAACTTTCAAGATTTTGGCTTCAGTATTTTGAATTTCAAGATTATGAGCTTTCAAGATTTAGAAGAGGAGCTGGGTCAGGAACTTATCCCTCCAGCATGTTATGTTCCTTGTGATGACAAGGTTTAGATCCCTGGAGTATGTGGCTCTGAGGGATTAGGGTTTCTTTAAGTGGAGCATGTCCAACATCTCAGGGTTTAACATACCCTTACATATATGTATATATATATATATATATATATATATATATATATATATATATATATATATATATATATATATAATGTTTTTTGTGTGTGTTGTCTTAAATAAAGGGTCCCAACTCTTTTTAGTAGGTGATATGGTATATTTTCCTTACTTCCACCTGAACTACCACCCAGGTTCAACATCTCCTCCATAGGGCAAATACATAAAATAATCTAGGAAGATACTGGCCTATTGTCAAGTCTCAATAAGTTAATTTATAAGTAAGGGGTGCTGTCAGTTATGATGAAAAAGTGATTATAAAGTTAGGCACAGGAATGCAGCAGTTATATAAAGATCAAACTAGATATTATAAGGTCTAACATTAGAGATGCAGTTAGACGGCAGTAATTTGCAGAACCAAATAATACATCAAGTAAGATATAGTTTCCTTGCGATAGAGAGACAAAGGTTAAGAAACATATAAGGACTTGGGAGTGGAAAAATTGAGGGTATGGTACACGATACAAGCTGCCATCAAATATAAATGTTCTAGTAGTGAATTAAAAGTAACTGATAATGAAGAGTGGGAGAGAGCTGAAACACTAAACTGGGGCTCAATAACTAGTCCACAGCATTTGAAAGTTTCAATACAATAGTAATTTTATTTCAAAGGAATTTTAGTCTGATATGTGTCTAATCTTAGGTGGAAGAGAGGTTCTAATTAATCATTTCATTTTGGAGATTTATTTTCAGCTAGCTGAGATTTAGAAAGTGAGTTGGGGAAGGCATGTGCACTCATCATTTTGAATAACTGTTTTTCTAATTAACCATAACTCCATCAATAACCTGACTTCAACAAAGTTTTGATCACTTTACAGGTTGGGTTAGGAAAGGAACTAGTCTCCTTTCTCCTCAAACATGACCAAGACTCTGAGTTTATTATAATAATAATCAAAGCAGCATAAAGACTGTCATCTCCTTCTTAGCATCTGTTAAAAATTTCTTATTTTTCCCCTGTTTAAGATTAAATGCAATTCTCAGTCATTGTTTTATGACAGATAATGTCATATTATTCAGAAGCATTTGAAAAAAAATATTTTTTCCTACTTATTTTTGACTTTAGGGAATAATAACCAGAGAAAGCAAATATCTGAGCCATTATATAAAGGTAATATTATTAAAATAATTGTATTAAATTGAAGATCAGGAAAAATTCTTGAAGAATCAATTAGTTTGCCTTCCCAAATGTCTATGCTACCTAAGCAACTGAAGGTTCAGGACCAACTGATAATATGCCAAAGGGATTGCTGAAGACTATTATCTAAATTCAAGGAACCTTAATTATTCCTTCATGGTGAATCATCTTTTACAGATGAAAAAAGTTATCAACGGCTGTTTTCTCCAAAAATAATTATTAGTCAATGGATGAACACTTACACAGATCTTCAACATTTACAAAGTTTTAACTTGCCTTTACGTATGTTTGAGTAGGGAAGTGGTTAGCTGGAGAAGGCCAGAGCTCACATGTGGTCAGCTGAAAAATGTCATCATATGGAAGGTTCCTGTTTGCGGGAGTCCAGATCACTGTTGTTAGCCTTACAAATCAATTTACCTTAAAAATCAAAAGTGTAAATATTTCCATTTCACTGAAGAAGAAAATAATGTTTCTAAAACTGGTGTGGAAAATCTCTAGCATAGCATAGTTTATTTTATTCTTATTTACTGCTTAATTCTTGTTATCCTTTCCCCTGTATAAATGATGCTAGTGGTTTGTGTCCATTTAGGATAGCAGCACGCCTTGCATATGCATGAAGGTGTGCTGCTATCTAAACTAAACAAAAACGAACCAGGAACGAGTGCAGGGGGCATGTGACAGCAGTCCTAGCACTTGAAACATGCCTCCTTCGCACTGAAAGTGCTGTACGACACTTTCTGACACAGATGAGTGTCAAACTATATAATATTAGATCCTGGCTCTAATATTATATAGTAAATGTGTGTCCACAGACACTGAAATGTAAGTAGTTAACATTTCAGTGTCCGCGGACACTGAAAATAAAAAAAAAACACAAACACCCATAGAAGGCAGCAGCCTTCAAGTGCACCCCCCCCCCAAATGTATGCACTCTTGCCCTACATGCGTGGAAGCAGTAGGGCAAGAGGAAAGGAGTAAAAAAATGGAATAATATTTTTTTTCAGGATGTAAATCCGAAGTTTAAGTGCCGCGCAACTTGTTTGCACTGCGCCCCACTATGCTTATCTTGGCTGAAATCCTGAAAATGATAGACATGTGCTACTGTGATAGAAAATGTCATCAAGCTGCTGTAACATAGTAGTACTGCCATGGTATATCATTTACAACATGCTTGGTTTGAATCCCCACTCTGCCAAATTAGTTTATAAACTTTTAAGGAATTTGAATGATAGATGTCAATCATATGTCTCACGTATAACACAGTAGGGGTGAGAATATGTAAAATATAAATGTAAAATAATTTATAACTTTAATGAAAAAAAAATAGATTTAAGCAATGCTTTGCTACTGTAAGCATTGCTTACCTGCATTCAGCTCTGCTTAGCTAGTGTAAGCATTGCTATGCAGATTTGCACAGAGCTAAGCATAGTACAGCATATTAAAACTGGCCAATCATGAAAAAGTGCTGGAAAACAGCCTATTTAAACTGCACATATGGGAATATAGCCATAACCATTTGGGACTGCACACAGCAGGACCAAAATGAATGATGTCAAATAAAGTGTGCACTTTTGAGTGCAATGTTGGGGCATCCAGGAGTCCAGGGTCATGGTTGGGCTCCTAGTTAAAAGCCATGATGGCAGGTTGCTGCAGGGCCAGTACCAGAGCTCACAGTACAAAGCAGAGGCCTGGGACCAGCTTGCACATGATCTCAAGTGCCACTGGCATACCCTGGACTGGTGAGCAGGTATGTCATCACCATAAGGACCTGAAGTGGAGGTGGGGTGCACTCTTGGACCAGTGGATCCAAGAAGCCAGAGCTCAGGATGTCCCAGCTGTCTGTAAGTATGCAGTCTTATGTATCTCTAAGTATGGAAAAAGTTCAACTTGTGACTGTGCAGATATGATTAAAGTGTGATGTCTCCCCATACAACTGCTGCACAGATGTACCAGAATGTACAGGCTCATGCACAGTGACTGACTCATCTGCATCATCAGTATGGTGAGTACAGAGTACCCCCTACTATTAGCAGTAAGAAATCAAAATTATAGTAATGGTAGTACTGCTTGTATATATAATTGTGCTGTAAAAGTCAGGAATAAATGCCTATGTCAGGCTGCCAGTGTTGCAATGGAGTATTCCCAGCTGCTGTGTAAGACAGATATCAGTAGCAAACAAGATACAATATGCAGGAGAGAAATATTAGAATATGTATGAGTGTGTCTGAGTCAACCTGCCAAGAAAGTGCCTTGTCAGAGCTACTGTAACAGTTAGAAATGAAAAGCATTCCCCTGTGCAGATCATGCATGAATAGTAATTGTGGAGTTCTGAGTTGTACACAGATATGTATGCCAAAACTAATAAAGGTGATCCCAAACACTGGTACATGTCATCTCACTTGTACCTGATAAATAGAAATGTGTGTGTCCTGCAGAATGCATTAACTGAGGTGAACTGATTTAGCACTGCTTGTCTGCATACTTTAGAATGGGCCTGTCAAATAACTGGAAAAAAGCAACAGTACATATTCTCATCAGAATGTGTTTTACTTGTTTGTCTGCCAGCATTGTCCTGTGTTAACCTTTCCATTTCAGCCGTATGTAGCTGTGAATGTACTGAGAAATGTATAAGGCAAACAAGTTCAGACCTAAAATCTACACTGTGTACTCAGGAATCGAAATTGCAGTATGTAGTTGTAAAACAGTCAAATGTGCAATCCAGCTAATGTGCACATGTTTCACAAACAGTGACATCAATATTTGTTGTGTATGCATAAAATGTACTGAAAATAGAAAACAAATAATGCAACATGTGATAATAAAAGTACTGTGCATAAAAATTTGTACTAGATATAAATGTCACAAGCAAAACACAGGACTTTCCCAGTAGCTCAGTCTGATAAAGATTAGGCTTGTAGTTCAATTTTGCACACACAGCACGGTTCGAATCCAGGGACTGCCACTAACATCTCAGTATGGTTCTACAGTTTTTAACTGCAACCTGAGTAGAAAAAATAATGTACTGCAACACATACATTTTCCATACAGGTAAAGCGATCTGAATATAAATACTAGTTTGATGTGTATAGTTATGAAAGGTATACAATTGCTGTGTTCACTAGCCCCAATCCTACAAATAGATGCAAGCTAGACATCCACACTCTGCAGTCTGGCCCAGACAAGCCCCTCAGTTGTCACACTGTCATGGATAGTTTCCTCAGTTGACAAGAAAACTGCACAACAATAATGTCCCAGTAAATGTATGTGAAAGATACAACACACACTCCAGGGCTTGCAACTAAAATGTGAATCTGAAATATGTGCAGAAACAGCAATGCAATGTACACACAGTTCATCTGGACAAGCCCACAGGTAAAGATCTCGATATAGAAACAGGTCTGATGTGTATAACTAAAATAAGGGTACAATTGCTCTGTTGATATCTACAGCTGTTGGTGTGCTGTAGCAGCCCCATGGTTCAGGTAGAGTGTAAGTGTGGTCAGAATGTAGAGTAGTGAATAGTAGTATACTGACAAATATACTTGATAGCAGTTGTCAATTGAAACTGTTCCCTTCCCCCACTACTCAACTGATCCAACCATCACACTGAAACCAACATGGGTATGTTCCTAAACAAACCTCTACTGTTGGGACCATTGTTCCATTTGGTTTATCATTATATAAATTGTGTGCATACTAATATCCCCTGTTGAATAATCATCTTATTGCCTGCCTGACATGCCATTAACTGGCATACTGTTGCAAACCTGAATGCCATTCCATATATGCATGGGTTCTGTTTGCTATGGCACTGTTATAATTGCAATGTTTTGGGTTAATGGGTATATCCATGCATGGTATTTTGACTAATGTTGTAATGTGTTGTGCAGGGCTAACAAATATTCATTGCTAATTTCCACACCATAGCACATATGGGAGGGAAGATGCCAGCAGATCCGCCTCTCCCACCCCACGTGGCCGAGGCACCAGGTCCCAGCACATCTAGGACCCAACGCTGACCTCCCTTATCTGCTGATCCTGCACCACCCTCAGGTGGAACCGCTGCAGGTGATGGGTCTTACCCCACCTGCAAGTGGAAGTGGTGAAGACATTGTCATCCAGGACAAGGTCTGTGGCATGGTGCGCAGTGTCCTCCAGACAAAGCTGGATGACCGCCTGTTTAAACAACAAACCGACCACACTGGCTCCAAAGATGACTGACTGTGCCAGGTGGAGGGCAGGCTGTCACAGCTAGAGGGGCTGGTGGCCCCTCCAGCTCAGCCCCCAGCATAGCCACCTTTGGGGCTGTGAAGGAGTAGTGGTGACTGCCATCGGTTGGGAACTTCAGTGCCACTACTACCATCTTGGGGGCTCATCAGCCTCAGATTCCCAACCACTCTCCCCGTCAAGGTGTTGACATGAGTCATACACTGCCCCTGTCTGCTGTCTTGTCTGTCTTGTGTGTCTGCAAATGCAACCTCTCCTACCAAACGCTGAATTCATGTTTAAATAGATCCATTAATTAACAGTTACAACCTTAATTGGCCATAAAATTTAAAGCAAACACTACACTTTAAAACTTGTTAGTTATTCATATTACTTCAAACACAGCCTAAAAAGGTCTGTAAAATCCTACAAAAAAACTGACTTAATATATTGTTATTAAGCTAGCTAATGACAAAATAATTCTTATATAAAATACATTAATAAATTATGCAAATAAAAAATATAACATATCTATATAAAATTTTAACAGCAGTAAATTGATTAATCTCTAATAAAAATAGATATACACATATTGGTCATCCCACCTGTGTAAACCTTAACCATTAATGTATCTAAGCTTTAATAAGGGGGCAATACTAATGCTGTCATTAAGACCTGGATATCTAGTGGCATCTTGTCTCAGTTGCCATTTCAATTCACAAAGATCCAAGTGAACATCTAAAATACGTCCTTGTAAATCCTTGGTAATCTGTTGTATAATAGCAAATTTAAAACTATGTCCAGGAAATTGGTTGATATGCCTATAAAGGGCATTGGTGTTCTTTTGGTGTCTAATATCTAAAATATGTTCACCTATTCTATCCCTAAACATTCTACATGTTTTTCCTATGTAGAACGCTAAACAATCGCTACATTTAGCCATATAAACTACATTTTTAGTGTAACAATTAAAATGCCCCTTAATAAATATTAATTCATTCCTCACCATAATTTTATTTTTGGTAATTAAAATATAGGAACAGAGACTACATCTACCACGTTTAAAATTGCCCATTGGTCTATGGGACCGATATCCATTATTTACGTATATACCCCTTTCCAATAAATTTTTAAAAGACCTTGCTTTTCTAAACACATTACTAGGTAATTTATTCAATTTTTTACTTACATTGCTGTCCAGTCGTAGCAGTTCCCAATTATTCTGTATGACTCTAATGATGTAATCTGTATCACAAGTGTATGTAGTAATAAAAAATAAACTGTCATTTGTCACCTCCCTGTTGTTAATTTCACAATTTGACTTATTCTTATACAGAGTGACTTTGGTTGTGTCAACTTCCAACTTTAATAACGGCAGATAAAAACCTTTTGTTCTTTTTGAAAAACATTTTTCTTTACTATTCGTAACCAAATCAATAGGGTAATCCCTTTTAATGAACATACCAGCTATATTATCCAATTCATTCCTAAAATCTCCAGGTTCATTAACCATCCTGGCTGCCCTAACCATCTGTCCCTTCACAATAGCTTTTTTCTGATGGTTAGGGTGCCAGCTACAATAATTTAAATACGCATTAGAGAAAGTGGCTTTTCTATAAATTCCTGAAGTCAATATACTTTGAACTTGATCATATCGCAATAGAACGTCTAAATAACTAATTTCATGATCACTATAGTTGAAAGTAAATTTTAAAAATTCTTCAGTATTATTAATAAAATTGATAAATTCCAATAAACTCCCAGAGTCACCTTCCCACACAATAAAAATGTCATCCAAAAAACGGGTGTAAAATTGAATGTTTGTAGCAAATTCACTTTCAAAAACGTAATTTTGTTCCCAGTATGACATAACGTAATTTGCATAGCTGGGGGCACAAGCCGCTCCCATAGCCACACCAGTCACCTGCTTATAATAATTACCTTCAAAAAATAAATAATTATTATTTAAAACAATTTCCATAAGGGAAATGAATACATTGATCTGATCTTGCTGATATATACCCGTTTTGAGTAACTGACATTCTAACCATTCTAAACCTTTGCTGTTGGGAATAACCGAATACAAATTTTGAAAATCAGTTGTCAAAAATAATGTAGAATGATTAGTTTTAATAAAATTTAATTTGTATAAAAAATTCCACAAGTCCTTCGTAATATAATCAAATTTTGCCAAACCTCTTTGTAGGTGATAATCTAGGTATTTACTAATAAAAAATGTCTTACTCCTTTTAGCATCAACTATCGGTCTAAAGGCCACATTATTTATTTAAAGGCTACTGGCTGAATAAATTTCTGCAATCTACACTATTCCTGCATGGACATCTGCCTGCTTCCTGGATCACTAATTCACCTCAGCTGCATGGTTTTCACCAGCAAATGAGGTAATTAGCATACAGGGGCTGTGTCCATACAGGAATAGTGGAGGAACACTCATGCACATCTTGGGAGCTTATTCCTGGATTGCACTGCAGCCATATTGCCTACAGCAGCTCTTTCACTATTCCTGCACATCATGCAGAGCTTGCTGAATCCTGGGGTTTATGTTTCATTATACCAGTCTTGTGTAGTTTATTTAGATCATTTTCTAAAATGTGCTTTCTCATAATGTTCTTCAGACTCATCAAAAAAATCATTTAATTAGCCAGCTTTTATGAAGTTCAAATCATTTCTAATACTGCGGTGGTGGTACTGCGGTAGCATTATCACCTCACAGTAAGACGTTGTCCTGTTCAATTCTCAGCTAGAGCGTCTTCTGTGTAGAGACATGCATGAATGGGTGTACCTTTGTTGAAGGTTGTGCGTCAGGGCCGGCAACTCGGCATGTAAAAATCTACTACCAATCATTAGCGGACCGGAGTTCAGCTGTGGCGTCCCCTAACTGGGAAAATCCGAAAGACACAACAACATTGTATAAAGATCCTCCTAACTTTACATCAATGAGTTTAAACCTAGTGGGTAGTAAATTATTGCTCATGCCTACTTTTATGGGGCTTGTGTATATAGTGAAGTACTCTTAATGGATTTCACCTATAAAACTTTGTAGTTATAGACAGTCAAGAACACATCTGTTGTTGTAAAAACATCCTTCTGATTTGCCATATGAATTGGATTTTCAAAATAGTGACTCTTTTATGGGGCTTGAGTATCCAGATTTTTTTTCAGTATGTACTAAACAAGCATCACTATATTGGTTGTAAATCTATTGCACAGTCATTTGTATGTTGCTATAGAACCCATTCATTGTTTTGAAATTGTTCTGAACATGTAATATGTTACTAGTGAACTTTTTTCATAAAACAAACTCCTTAATATGTAAGCCTGTGGATTTAAGTAAAAGTTGAACACAATGACACATATTTTATTAATAAAACTTTCTGCAGGATTACCAGCTGAATTTTGAATTTTCAAAGTAGTGCCCACTTTTATGGGGCTTGATTGTTGGTATCTTTTGGTACCATTTTGAGGGTACTAATAGCAGTGTAGAGAGAAAGGCGTATCCAAGATAACTGGAGAATAAGCATACTTGTGCCAGTGTACAAGAACAAAGGGGACATCCACAACTCTGGGTAGTACAGAGGTATCAAACTCCTACCACATTGCATGAAAGTTCTGGAGAGGGTGATTGATAAATGGATATGTAGAGTAGTAGAATTTAAGATGGGAGATGAGCAGTTTGGATTCGGATCAGGATGCATTACAACTGTGCTGATGTTTGCATTGAGATAGATACTTGAGAAGAAGCTAGAGATGAGGAGAGAGTCCAACTGGACATTCCTAGACATGGAGAAAGCATATGACAAAGTCCCAAGAAAACTGATCTGGGCAGTACTGCAGTGGTTTGAAGTCCCAGAAACATTAGTAGAATTAGTGCAGGCTATACATAAGGACCCAGTGACTCAAGTACGAACAGTGTTTGATCTCACAGAGGGGTTACCAGTGAGAGTGGGTGTACACCAGGGTTCAGCTCTGTGCCCACAGCTGTTCATAATGGTGATGGACTACATTAGCAAACAGGTTGGAGGGGAAAGATCAACAAAGCTGCTGTATGCAGATGATGTGGCAGTACAGGCAGACTCTGAGCTAGAACTTCAGCAAAGGATAGGAGAATGGAATGCAAATCTGAAGGCACATGAGATGAAACTAAGCACTGATAAGATGGTGGTAATGGTGGCAACTTGGGGAAATGAGAAGAAGCTGAGAATAGAGATAGAAGGGAAGATAGTGGAACAGGTAAACAGCTTCAAGTATCTGAGAGGGGTGGTTGTGGAGAAGGGTAGTCTAAATGAAGAGGTCAAAGCTAGAATCAGAGGGGCTGCAGCCAACTGGCATAGAGTATCAGGTGTAGTCTATGACAGAAGAATGCCAAAGAAGCTGAAAAGTAAGGTGTGCAAGACAGTGACATGACCAGTACTACTGTATGGTACAGAAACCTGGGCAGTAAAGGCAGAACAGCTGAAGAAGCTAGAGGAGATGGAAATGAAGTGCCTGAGAAAGGTGGTAGGATGCACACAGTGGGACAGACATAGAAATGAGGACATAAGAGCAGAAGCCAAAGTAGCTCCAATGGCAGAAAAGATCAAAGAGAACAGATTACAGTAGTTTAGGCACATGTGTAGAAAAGCAGAAGACAATCTGGTGAGGAAAATTTGTAACAGAAAGGAAAAGGTAAGAGGAAGCGAGGACATACAGCAAAGAAGTGGATGGATTGTGTGAAAGAAGATCTGCAGCAGTCAAGTATGAGTGTTGAAGAAGGCAGGATTGTGGCACTGAATTGAGGGAGTTGGCGACAATTAACACAATATCCTAACCCCATGTAGGAAAAAGGGGGCTGATTATGATGATTCCTGAGATATTTTCATTTTTTGAATCAATGCAAAGTGGGTGAATGGCTTGTCAAAAAGATTGTCTTCACAGTATCCCTGTCTAGATTTCTATTTGTCTATATCAGATTGGTAATATATGATTTTTTTAATTGATAATTTGTTGTAGGAAAAGAGTTTTATAATATAATTGCTAAAGGTATTCTGGATTTAAGATATTTGTTAGAGTATATATATATATATATATATATATATATATATATATATATATATATATATGTATATATATATATATATATATATATATATATATATATATATATATTAACTCCAAAAAACAATTTATGAAATGAATTCCTACCAGATGAGAACTCACTGCTCTGAGTACAGAACCCTAATGTTAAACTTCTTAACATTTATTTTCCATATGATGCCACTGCAAGTGTGATTTGTAAGAAGGTGCTGGCAGTTATTCATTTGTTTATATATTTTTTGCTTTATATTTGTGAAACCATAAAGCTGGTATATGTAAGTTTTGTGATAAGAGAACTTATGCCCTTGCATGGTGGTGCTGGAGGGCTTGCCTCCATGCATAAAGCACTTATTTGAATTATTTTTAATGTGTTGTGTTACCTATGAATTTAATTTTGCCAGATAGGTCATCTTCAGTTTGGAATTCAATGAGTCATAATGTAAGAGAAAAAAAATCTTGTTGTATTTTGGTAAGGAAAGTGATTTGAAATCTTCTTGGCCAAATGGCTACTCAGGAACACAGAAAGGATGCTAGAAATGAAATCAGTACTGTGGAAATAGTTTACTTGAAGCCATGGATTTTTTTTTTCAATTAACCTAGTAGTTTATAGAAGGAAAGTACACCAACAAGTGATAAAACTTAGTAATTTAAGATTCCATTCATAAACATTCATCAAAGTTTTTTTTTTCTCTTAGTTTTATGCTGTGAATTACTGAACATTTTTTTCTGCCATTTCAGATCCCACATACTTCTCCAAAATGCCTACTATGCCATTACTTTTGTTTCTAGTGTCTCCATATAGTATTTCAAGGTAGTAACAGGCTGAAAAATTAAGAAAATGTCATGGCTATTCCAGGACTAGAAACCATTAACACTAGATGGAATTCAGTCAGAACTCCTAATGCAAGAGCAAAATTGATTGCATATCCTGTGATGCATTATGCTTATCTTCATGATACAGTTTCTAGAACAAAGCATCCATTATTGCATTCCGTACAAATCCTAATACATCTGTGTCTGGTGATTACCAGCCTTTTTGTAAAATACATATCCTAACTACAGTAACGAGTAATCTGGACTCAGTTAATAACTGCTGGCTACTACCCATGGAGCAAAAAGGAATGCAACACTGTTACAGCACTGCACTGTATGTTTAACACTTAGTGATGACATACTTATATAGGTTCATATGGGGTTAGTGGGCTAACGACCACAAGGGCCTTTTTAAGCCTAGCCATGCATTGCAAATCTCTGATAAGTTCAGATACCCTTGATAACTGTAAGCAGGGGGTTGGGAGATGAACCATTTACAGGTTAACTGTGTCCATTAGAGATATAGGTGCCAAACCAGGGATGAATTTCTGGTTTCCCATCTAATTGTCCAAGTTGCACTTGAATTGGGTTAGGGAGGAACTCTGCTTCACATGGATGGGGAGCCTGCTCCATAGACACGGTAGTCTCTGGGATGCATACCTATGTCTCCAGCAGGACCTATTTATATCACAGGAAAGGATTAAGTCTTTAGAAAGGGTAACTCTGATGCTGTTTGTTTTGTGGATATGCAGGAGGTACATCAGAGTGAGGTCGGTCTGACAATGCCCTGTATGCCAGGCATAGATCTTCCCTCAAAAGCCTGTAGGAGACAGAATACAGGGATAGGGCCTTGAGGCAGTCTGCATAGGACATTTAACTTATGCACTGTATTCTTTTAGTGAGGAACCTCTGTGGATGTTCCAGTTGTTGGATATGCCTGGTTAGGTACATACCAAAGGGGGCATTGAACTCAATGATAGGTCTCATGAATGCCAACTACAGCGGAACAATGACTTCCTTGCACTTAGATGCCATACCTTTGTCTATAAGTTTTGCAATATAAAATTATTTCCTCACCAGTGTAGAAACATGATGGTCAAAGGCTAGAGTACTATCTATGTGTGTCCCTAAGTTCCTGACTATTGGATCAACTCTAAGGGGTGTGTTGCCAATATGATAGTTACCAGAGATGGGTAACTTCCTAAAGGATACTAAAATGCATTTCCTAGTATTTAGTTTTAGTCCATGGCTCTGACACTAGTTGTTTGTCTGGGTCAGCCCCTTCTGGAGAATATTTGTGTCAGTGTGAGATTCAATGACAGTTCCTAATTTGCAATCATCTGCTGATTTAGTCAGCCAGAGACCACTAACATTGTCCTTGACTTCTGAGAAGTAAATGCCAAAATGGAGCGGTCCAAGGACTGATCCCTGAGGGACTCCACTTCTGACTGCCCTCTTTGTAGAGGTGGACTCCCCAGTTTTAACTTCCTGGGTCCTGTCTGTGAGTCAGTTGACTATCCACTGGGTGACATATAGGTTTATACCTAACATCTTGAGTTTGTCAGCAATGCCTGAGTGGGGTATTGTGTCAAATGTGTTGGCCACGTCAAGGTAGACAGTGTGAACAATTTTGCCTTCATCAGATGCTTTGGTGACCTTCTCAAAGAAGTCCACCAGGTTGAGTAGGCATGATCTACCCTGATGAGACCAAATTGGGTTGGGTCAAGTGTCTGTAGATTTACTATATATTTATTGATCATCTCCATGATAATTCTTTCCATGGCTTTACATATAAGTCTAGTGTTTCTTATGGGTCTGTAGTTTCCAGAGTCTGTAGATGGCTCAACTTTGTGCAGAGGGATGACTGTTGCCTTTCTGCATTTATTAGGCAAGAAGTCTGCTTGGAGGCTACAGTTAAATAGCAATTCCAAAAGCCCTGATAGGTCATGTGTCATGCTATTTAGAAGACATTCTGGGATATTGTCTGGGCCCATTGATGCAGTGTTCTTGGTCACAGAGAGAGCATTAAGGACCTGTTCCCTAGTGATAGTAGGGGGAGTTATATTTGATTATATTTTCTGAGAGAAGGTTGAGGGGGAGAGAGGGGTACAGTTGGAGCTGAATTTATCATCCAGGAGGTTTGCTATGTGTTGCTTTCATGTAGGTACATGAAGAAACAATGTCTGACTCAGTCTTTCATTTAGAGTCTGCATCACAAATACAATGTTGCAATTGCAATGGTGATGATTCTGGTGCAAGAAGAAGATGTCTGCAATTCCTCCTGTACTCTACACCCTTGGAGTTTACCCAATAAGATATCGACCTGGCAGAGATTCCTGTTATCTCTCCTATTAGATGAAAACCTTTCCATTTTCTGGATTTGTACCTCTCCCTACCTCAACAAACAAAGAAATCTGCGCAATCTGTCATAACTAGATTTCTGGATATTACACTTCTTTAACAATTGAGCCCTGATGGCTTTATTGTTCTTAGAGTTAGGCTGCAACAAACTTGATGAAATAGGTAGCGTAGTTCTAGTTTGTCTGGAGTCTGGAAAGTAGTCTTTGAGCAGGTGAGCCAAGAATATCACGAAGAGTTAATGTTTCTGAGATTAAGTAAATTCAAGAATACATCAGTGTTGTCACACATTAACTTTTCAGCGAATTGCTTTGCACTTAGCTAGTTAGTTCAACTAAACCATTGGATTGATATTCAGGACTACTAGTGACATGTACAAAGCCCCATTCTCTCGCAAATTTTTGAAACAACTGGCTAGTAAATTAAGTTCCATTGTCAAAATAAAGTTTGTGAGGACTACCATGAACTGAAAAAAATGATGTCTAAGCTTAGTGATAAGAGCTGTTGAGGTTACGTTTGGTAGGAGATCAATTTCAAACCAGTTTGACTATGAGTCTACCAAAATCAAATAATGTTGATTATTCCATTCAATGATATCATTGGCAACAACAGAGCAAAGTAGTTTAAGTATTGGATTTAGCTGAAGTGGTTCTTTTTGCAAATGTGCTCTGGTACTATTACATATCAAACAAGAAGAAAGAACACTATCAATGTCTTTGGATAATGAAGGACAAAATACTAGTTCTCTAGCCCTTCTCTTAGTGAACAATAAACCTGTGTGGACATGATACAACATCTGAATATATTCATGCTGTAATGAAGGAGAAAAAACTATTTTAGGACCTCTGAAACTGATACCATCTCTCATCAACAATTCATCTCTGTAGGGAAAGTATGATTGCACCTTAGGTGATATACTAGATTGTTTTGACGGCCATCTGACACTGATGTAGTGATTGAGCTTTTGTGAAATTCTATCAGCCATGGCGTGATCTTGATCTCTCAACTCATCAAGTCTAGTGGTGGAAAAATTATGCACTGACATTATATCAAACTAAAAATTTTCAGCATCAAGCAGTTCTGTTGTACTTCTAGGTGATCTAGATAAAGTATCAGCCAGATAAAGCAATTTACCTTTAGTGCAGATCATTTTGAAATGATACTTTTGCAATTTGAGCATCATTTTTTGTTATCTCACTGGAGCAGAATGCACAGGTTTCTTTAGAATAGTAACTAGAGGCTGATGACCAGTTTCAATTTGAATAGCTCAACCATAAATATAATCATGAAAATTGTAACATGCAAAAACTATTGCTAGAAGTCCTTTCTCCATTTGAGCAAGTGTTCTCAATATATATATATATAGGCTACTGGTCTGCCCTCTTGTAGAATAACTGCACAGAGACCAAAATTAGAAGCATCACAGGATAGGACAAATGGTTTGTTCATGTAATAGTACCTTAATGTGGGGGGGTATCACAATTTTTTGCTTAAGGTTATCAAATGCCTTCTGATGATGTTGTAACCAGGAGCATACAACATTATCTTATGTTAGCTCTTTTAACGGTGCTGACATCCCACTGAAATCTGGTTAAACTTACCCAAATAGTTGACCGTGCCCAGAAAATGTTGTAATGGCTGCACATTATCTGGTGCTGACATCTCTAAAATACTGGTTGTTTGACTGGGTCAGGTTTTAAGCCTGTACTTGCAAACATATGTCCAATGTAGGTTACTTCTGAAAGACTGAATTTGCACTTGAGAGGACTGAGCTTCAAATTTACTTCATGTGCTCTGTCTAGAACTTTCTTGTGGTTTCTGTCATGCTTTTCTTCACCATTGTCTCCAACTAGTAGATCATCTACTATTATGGCACAAAGATAACCTGAAAAAATGTGTTCCATTGCACGCTGAAAATCTTCACTTACAGAATATATTCCAAATGGCATCCTTAGAAATCTGTATCTGCCAAATGGGGTACTAAAAGTAGTTTTAGAAATAAGAATTTGCAATGAAGCATCACTTGACAAAATGAACTCTTTGCATCCAAAACAGAAAATATTAGAGCTGCGACTTGCTCTACTGTGCGCATTGGATGATATGGCCTCTTTAATGATTTGTTCAAATCTCTAGGGTGAATGCATATTCTGATTTCATCTGAGCATTTCTTGTGAGCAGCTACCATAGATAACACCTATTCAGTTGGTTCTGTGACTGGACATATCACACCTTGCTGCACCATCTTGTCCAGCTGAGCTTTGACTTTATCTTGCATAGCTTGCTGGTCTGAACACTGGAGTGAGTTTGAGGTCTAATTTCATGGAATACACAACTGGAAGTTTGCCCAACTTGTCATCGAAAACATCAGCATACTCTTGGAAAAAGGAATCTACAAAATCTGAACTTGGAACTGCACTCATATGATGAATTATTTAGCAAAAGAAAGCAGATTCATTCTCAACAGGGGAGGCCCATGCTATTGGACTGCCGGACTGCAGCCCCCCCCAGCTGTAAAAAAGAAAAGAAAAGAAAATAGAAGAAATAAAAAATGATCGCAAATAGCGGACCTTCGCACATGCACACTATTTCCGATATCCAGACTGCTGCTGAGACAATCTGGATCATGCGCAGACTGTCTCAGCAGCAGTCCAGATTAGGAAACATTCAAGAGCAGAGATCCCAGAAGTCTATGCAGTTGTAACTGCATAGACTGTCACTGGAAAGTGATCGGACTCGGACTGCAACGTCGGCAGGCTGGGAGTCTCATCAGGGGAAGAACATCTCGCAGGCTGTGGTGGATTTAATGCTCTAACGGACATGGGAAAGGATGTAGTGCTCCAACAACTGTGGATTTATCCAGGTGTGTGTGTGTGTGTGTGTGTGTAATGTCCCAGGTGCTACATGGTGGTGGGTAGAGAATAAGACTTGATCCCTGCACCTTTGACCCAGGTGGCAAGAGCCTGAATTCCCTACCCACTATCATTTGTAAAAAATGTTGCAGATTTTTCCCTCATACTTCTTCTGTTCCTGATAAAATTGGTGTTTTTTGTATTTTTGTGTCCTTGCAAAACCAGTAGTGCATTGGTGCAGTGGTAGCATTGTTGTCTGACAGCTACATGTTCTCTGGTTTGATTCTTGGCTGGGGTGCCTTACCTTCTGTGTGGAGTCTGTATGCCCGCCCTGTTTTTGTTTCCTGTAGTGTTCTCCCATCTTACAAAGACATGTATTTGTCTGGAGTGTTTCTCCCTGGGCCTCTGCTAAAAATTAGCTTTTGTTCCAAGTCAGACTTTCCTGGTTAACAAATGTTAAAAATGACACACATTTGAATATCAGACTTCATATTCTTCAGAAAGTGCATGGTAACACAAAAGCTTTTATTCTAGCAATTTTCTAAGTGTATAAGATGGATATTTGAAATGTTTCCTATTTTTGGGACTGTATTCCCCCATTATTGGCTTCATCCAGGTTTTGTGCTAAGGTTGAGAGCTATGGTAAGAACTGAATTCACTGAATATGTTTGGGGGCTATATTCCCCCATTACTGGCTTTGTCTAGGTGTTTTTTGCTAATAGGTTGAGAGCTATGGTGAGAACTGAATTCAATGAATATGTTTGGGGGCTGTATTCATCCATTATTGGCTTTGTTCACATGTTTTGTGCTAAGAGGTTGACAGCTGTGATATGGTGAGAACTGAATTCACTAAATGGTAGCCATTTAAGTTTCTGTCTTCCTCTTTCACAAAACAGCTGATTTGGCATAGTGGTATGTTGCTCTGATTGTTTTGCACAGGGCCCCTCGGTTCAAGACATGGCAGTGAAATGTATGGTGGTAACACAGCATTTTATTCTAGCAACTTTCCAACATTATACAAGCAATGTTTAAAATGTGTCCCTGGTTTTTGACATTTTGCCCCCCCCCCCCAATAAATTTTGGCTTTTTCCAGATTTCTTGCACTGCAAAGTTCAGAGACATAGCTGAGTGTTGAGTAGATTTTACAAGGAGCTGAGAGCTGCAGGGGAACAAAAGTTTAGTGCTGCTTATGCTAAGTCTGCTTGCATTGTTAATAGCACAACAGGTAGTGTACTTGCTTTTGATGCAGAAGGCTGTGGGTTCTACTCCTACATAGGTCAATGCATTGCTGATACTGTACTGTGTTGTAAAGGGGGCGGATGCTGCAGTCCTTTTTGGCAAAGATACCTAGTAACTATGAACTTGTTATCAGTTTGCTATCCATTCCCTATTGCGGTATTACTAGCTTATCATTTTTTTAATGCATGCAATGTTGGCAATTTATTCTTCAAGGGCAACAGGTACTTTATTTGTAGAAGAAACAATGACATATAAAGTTGTTTGCTAGTAGCAACCTCTTTATTAGTTACAGAGTTCTTTAATGTGGATTTTACTACTTCAGAGATTGTGCATATTTACTGATACTGGTGAACTATAGAAGGTTGAGTAGACTTTTTATGATGGAAATGTTCTGAATTGGGCAGTTTTGTCATTGGTGTATGCATTTTGTTTCATTGTTTACTGGAAAAATGTTCAAAACAATAAATTTAAAATGCCCTCTAACAACTGTACTGTATTGTACAAGGAATATAATGTAATACAGTCAGAAAGGTGTATCAAAGAGCATGTGTATGTTTCATGTTCAAGGGGCCTATGATTTTGAAAACATCCCAGAGTTAATCTTTATCTGCCACTGGCAAAATGTATTTTCTTTGAATGTGGGTTTCAATGCATGTGAGTTTCAAGGGCAGAGAAGTTTTAATGCTAAGTCTATTTTCATTGTGAGACTGCATTGCTTTGTTTAACAGATATCTATTAGTGTTTGTGCTGTAAAATGCAAAATAAAACTTTCAAATGAAATCTAAATCATGGCAGAAGTAAAGCAGTATGCACATTACAGTGTTTATGGTAAATGGGATAAAATAACCAAGGAATGGGACATTGGAATGACTGCAGGGGGGAGGCTCCATTCGACCATGATTTTGTGAGAGGGGTTAGCAAACTCAGACAACCCACGGTTGAACTATACCTCTCAGTTGTCCATATGTTTGCAGAATGAATAGGTATTTGCTTCTTATTTTTGTTTTCTTCCTCATAAAATTTGTGGTTTTCTAGCAAATCATTTAGGAATGAAGTCACTAAATGACAGACATTGAGTTTCAGACGTCATAACCTTCAGAAAAATGCATGCTAATGCAAGACTTGTTATTCTATCAACTGTCTTAAGTTTATACAAGAGCAATTTTTAGTAGTGTTTGTATGTTCCCCCAAAATATTTGGCCTTGTCCAGATTTCCTGCATTAAGAGGTTGAGAGGTATGTGCAAATCGCTTTATAGAATTAGGAATATCCAACCTCTCCATTGTCCCCAATTTTGGCTCAAAATGTTGCTCTCCCCTAATAATCTCTCCTCAAAATGGCAATTTTGGAAGAAAACGTGGATGGTTTACAATTATATATAACTGTAATGATCAGAGTTATAGATTACTTTTATTTCAGAAATGCATGTAGATGCTCTTATTTTGTTAGCTGCTCAAGTTAACAGTGTTAATATTAAAATGTGTCCCTTTTTTGACAGGTTCCCAGCTGTGTTGTGTGGCAACTTTATATTTTTGCATCACATTTTGGTCTGTAAAATTGTGGTTTTCTTGCAAATTAGTAGAAAGTCATTGAAGATTAAAGTTAGAAAATAATGACAGACATTTGAGTTTCAGATTTCATACCCTTCAGAAAATTTGTACTAATGCAAGAACTACTACTGTTCTATTATCTAAGTTAATAAGAGCAATATTTAAAAATTGTCCTTATTTTTTGGGCCTGTGTCCCACTTCTAGTGCTGTGTATGGCTTTGTCCGGATTTCTTTCTCTGAAGTTGAGAGGTATGACTGTCAAAGCCATCACTATCAGCCAGAGACATTTCAAATTGTGACGTACTTGTTGCATCCCACTCCCCATTTTAGTGGCTCTGGATGTGTCCAACGAAGGCAAGGAGCAGTTATGCAGTGTAAGTGTGCAGAGTATTCCTCCATCCAAGGTAGACCACAAGTATGACTGTGGCTTTTCATCTGTCCTTGATTTTGCAGAATGTTCTGTTTTTCTGTCATATTTTTATACTGTTGATTTATGCTTCTTGTTATTCAGGAAATGCATGCTGTCACAGTGCCCTGTTGCTCTGTTTAAGTAGCAATGATTTAATGACCATCAGGTAAGCTTGTCGAAGATTGTAAGATGCAAGTAAGCTTTAATAAGCATACTGTTAAAGAATTACCAGCATTGAAAGCCTTTTCGTTGTTGTCATGCCGAGAATATTTACATAACTAGATAATGTATAAGCCTTGGATATTGAAATGCATATGACAGTATTTGTAATAAAAGGACAGGATTACAGTATTTTCAGAAGCTCATTACATTTGTTGGAGACTTGCAGTCATCTTTTGTTGGAGACTTGCAGTCCTCTTTGCAGGCTTTACCCGTAAACTAAACAGAATGCCAATTTATCATGTGTGGTCCATAACTTGTGCAGTAATCCTTTAAGCAATTTATCTTGTGCTTGTTTCTTGTTTGCTGTCCATTTTTTACTTTGATCATGTCTTCCCCATGAAACAAGTAGATAGTTGTGTCAGGAACAGGTCTTTTTTGGATAAGGAACATTTTTACAAGTGGGGGTATCACAGAGATTACTACTTTCAGCATGTTACTTGGTCATTTTATAAAGCTGAATATAAATTATAATTAGAACTGCAGTGCAAGGAGTAGTGGTTTGAGTTGAGTGCTGCTTGTTTTTTCATACTTGATTTTGACTGACATTCCAGTAATGTATTTAAAAAGTAATTTATTTTTTCATGCCTCACAACCTGTTTCCATCTGGATATTAAGTATGTTGTCATGTAGCCAATGCATTGAAATATTTTTTTTCTTCTACACTTCATTTTGTCTTGACTGGACTCTCGTAATGACTGTTTGGCACCGAGGGCAGCATATTGAATAAAAGTTTCAGTTGTTGTGGTTTTGAGCATAGCGCCACTCCCTTTCTAGTTGGCCACACCCCTTCCCATTGGCCCCACCCATTCAGCTGTCTCCTGCAGCCCTCCTTTAATTTGAAGTCACCAGCCACCATTGATTCTCAAATTCTTTGAGACCTAATAAAGATTGCACTGGATGTTGGATTATATAGAATAATAAGTTGTAACAGTTCTCAGCCAAATAACATGGAAGTATTACTGAACCTTGTGAATGCATCTCTATCTGCATAAGCTGCTTGTATAAAAATATTGTACTCCTGTTCAAATATTCGCCAGTTCTCTGCAATATTCTGGTCAAACACAAGCGGTTGTGGTTTCTGAAATCCATCTGCCATATTAACACATGCCAGCGCTAAGGGCCTTGCAAATACATACAAATACACACACACACACACACACACACACACACACATATATATATATATATATATATATATATATATATGTATGTGCATAAGTAATTGGCATGAACATTCAATTTGGTTAATGCTCTTCTCCTTTACAACTGCAATTTCCTTCTTCATGCTTATTGGTATTGTGTGAGTAAATAACCACATAATGCTTTCAGTTGACTGGACTTTGTGAAATAAACCTCTCAGGCTTCTCAATGCTTTATTGCACTTTGTGAAATACCTTTGCAAATTTCTTAATGCTTCACTGTGCTTTATGAAATATCTTTTTAATTTCTTGATGCTTTATTGTACTTTGCAAAATAGCATTTTAGCTTTCTTGATGCTTTAAGAAACTCAGCAGAATAGCTTTTCAACTTATTTACTGCTTTATGGAACTTAATGGAATACTTTCTCAGACTTTGCAATGCTTTATGAACTTCGATAAGCTTCTCGGACTTTGCAATGCTTTTATGAACTTTGATAACTTTCTCAGACTTTATGATGCTTCTATGAACTTCAATAACTTTCTTGGACTTTGCAATGCTTTTATGAACTTCGATAAGTAAAGGCAACAATGCTCAGTCAATGGCTATTAGAACTGGTAAAGGCAGAAATGCTAAAATCATCAGCTTTCACAATTGCTAAAGGCAAAAATGCATAAATAGTTCCTTGAAAATTTATTGACAGAGGCAGGCATGGAACAGTCGTGCATTATCATTTATTAATGTCGTTGCTTTAACATACATTCAAGAACTCTGCAATACAACTGAGCAATTCATGAGCACTGTAATATCCTTGTAATCTTTTATAAGAAACACCTTTCATTAATGCAAGAAACTCGTTAAACAATTGCACAATGAGAATAATCAGATTTTGGTTGCCCAAATTCAATGGCTTTTGAGATATATGCACTTTGTAAATGACTAGATGCAATACACTGAGATGTTTCAAAAATGGCGGCACCTTGCCAGGCAACTCCTTACAGTACAAGAAGCACTCTGTAATGGCGGCAGTCTGTGAAGAGCCACACCCAGCATAAGAACTCTTCTTCAAACAACCATGCTTCAATTGAATTACACAACGTAGTTGCACTTTACACACAGAGAACTCTTTGAAATACATGCACAGCAATAAGCGCACACTGTAAGCACTTTTACACACTCTGAGATACTTTGAATGACTTTAGTTACTTTTTTGTTATCAAATGAAGTCATAGTTATGCCCAAACACAGCACTTGGTGCAACATAACAGTTGTCTTGCTTTAATTTTCTACTGTGCCCCTTTTCTTTTTATTTATTATTATTCTTTGCGCTCGTTTAAACTCTTTTTTCTTTTTTTTTTTTTGCCCAGCACACTTTTTTGTGCTCTTTTTACTCTAAACATGCCCCATTATGCCCTAAACACACTCTTCCTGCTTTAAACATGCTTGTTCTTTACTTTAGCATGCTCGTTTTATCTTTAACACATTTATTTCATCAAACACTTTTACCTTAAACATTGTCTTTAGTTAGCAAACTTTTTGAGCTTTCCGCTTGCCTGATAATGCAGTTTATGCCCTTGTAACGGCTTTTCTTGCCTCTTTGCATCGAGTAAATAATGTGTGTTGCTTTTCATTATCTTTAGCTCCTTCTGGTCATGTTTTCACTGTTTTCTCTTAGTTTTACCTTCGCTCTCACCTCTACATCTCATGGCTCCAAATGTTTTGTTCTTTTCCATCCTGGTTCTGACACCATGTCACTTTTGTGTTGGTACATGAATAAACGAGTCTTCATGGGTTCTGTTTTAGCAGCTTTATTTTATACAAACACATTACTGTACAGCTTATTCGACTATGACAAAGTAACTTATATACAAACTAACTGCTGTAATCATACATGCTTACACACTGGCTGTTTCTTCTAAATGGCACTAGGGATTGCATCTGTCTAGAATTTATATGTGCACGCACAGCCTTGTATGCTTCTTAAAAACATAGCACACCCATGATACACTCTGATCTGCACTAAGTCTTCTGGTTGAGTATAGGTGGCTCCATTTACAATGAGCTCTGCACACAATTGTGTATTGCCTTTGAGGTTGCGGACATTGCTAAATAATGCTTTGTGGTTTTCCTTGGCCTGGGAAGCCAAACTTACCTCAAATTTGGCTTGGCAGACTTTATTAGTCCTCTGAGTTGTTTGTTTAGTTTGATGAGAGTGCTTTTGTGCTGCACCTCCTAATTTTTTGCCATGATTTTCTTCCTCTTGTTATACAGCCTATTGATTTTGTGATTCTGCCGTGGCTTGTTTTTTGAGTTAGTTCTGTACTTTTTCTTGGTGGGTACAACTGCCTCTATGCAGGTATTAACATGCTTGTACAGGGTTTATGTGAACAGTTCTGCATAGGCAGCAGTGTTTTCAGGGTTTATGGGGGCTTGAAATTTTGCCAGATTCTCACTTAATTGCAGGAGGTTAGCGTTAGAATAGTTCCTGAATATTCCAGGTTTAGTTGGGGGTCCAGGTTTTATTTTTACTTCAAAGGAGACCATTTTGAGGTCTCCCCTTACCAGAGAAGACATTCCCATATTAGTGAGGACCAGATCCAGTACAGTTACACCTCTGGTTGGTGTATTGACTATCTGGCCTAGGGTGTTTGTGTTTACAAAATCCAGGAATCTCTGTGCATGTACATTTGGTGTTGTATAGAATTCCCAGTTAATAGTGGGGTAATTAAAGTCACTCATCAATATGGTATTGGGTTGGATGGTTAGTGTTTCTAATAAGTTTAAATACATGGTAAGGGTATCCTGGATTATAGAGGGGACCTATAGCTTTCAAGGAAGTGGTATTGAATTTTGCCTATGGTGATTTGAATATGGAGCAGCTCAAGTGCATTGTCATGTTTGACCATTCTTGAAGTATATTTATCTTTGATTTAAATAGAGACATTAGTCCCTGCCTGTGAAGTAGCTGGCCTAAATGTGTGTAAGGCATTAAAACTTAGCACTGTTGGTGTGCTTTCCATGGATTTTTAACCATGGCACAGTGACTGCACAGACATCAGCATTCTCTAGGGTAAAGAGAACTTCTAGGGAGTGTAGTTTTTTGTTTAGACTCCTAGCATGGAGCAGTAATATTTTTAGATTTTCTTGGTTTTGATTTGCTATGTCGGAAGTACTTTCAGTTTGGCATTGCCTAAAAAAGGCACTATGAGGTAAGACAATGATTTAGCTAATATTCAAAAGCCTGGAGGGCAGAGGTGTAGACCATCCCTGGCAAAGATGTATGTTGACCATCTTCTTCCATGCTGACAAATATTGCATCCCCTTTGAATGACACCAGAAACTAAGCCAATTATTAAAGTCAATCATCTTTTGTTCATATTGTGGCATCATCCTTGGAGAAGGTAAAATGCTACTCAGTACTGGGCTTATACCATCTTGGAACACATATTCTGAGAGCTCCATGATGTCTCTCTTCATATAGTCTAAGGGAGGTATGTCTCAGGTCATTTACTCCCACATGGACTATGACTGAATCATATTGGTAATTGTGGTCCAATGCCCTGAGTGCCTGTGTAATGTGGTGGATCCTAGCCCCTGATAAGCAACTGACAGTGACTTTCTCCATACTCAGTCTGGTGAGAGGAACATCAGTGTGCCTCACGATGGAGTCTCCAATGACTAGAATGCTGGATTGTGTGGTGGTTTGCCTTATGTGATATACTCGAATGCTCAGAACAGTGAATTTTTTTCCAAGGGAAAAAATTAGCTGTTCCGAGAATACACACACACAGCAGAAGCACACCAAAATACATAATCCACACATACACACTTCACAGAATGCTACACTAAACCGTACATACACTACTAGCTATCCACTTACCTTAACCCAACCCTAACCCTAAGGTCCCTAACTAATGTGCACTCACCTTACCCACTCCCTAACCCTAAGGTCCCTAACTAACGCACACTTACCTTACCCGCTCCCTAACCCTAAGGTCCCTAACTAATGTACACTCACCTTACCCACTCCCTAACCCTAAGGTCCCTAAGTAACCCACACTAACCTTACCCGCTCCCTAACCCTAAGGTCCCTAACTAACGCACACTCACCTTATCCGGTCCCTAACCCTAAGGTCACTAACTATCGTACACTCACCTTACCTGCTCCCTAACCCTAAGACCCCTAACTATCGCACACTCACCTTACCCGCTCCCTATCCCTAAGGTCCCTAACTATCACACACTCACCTTACCTCAGTCCATTCGCACACGTACCTTAACCTGGTCCGTCACCTTCGCACCACAGTCAAAGAAATAGCGAAGCCTCAGAAATGGCCCACCGAATACTTTCCCTAGGAAAATATTCGGTGTTCTGCAGCTTCACTATTTCAAGCGTTCACTGAATTGGGGTCGATGTTATAACATTCAAAGTTTTAAGACTTCAATGTTATAATATAGACCCATGTAGCTCTATGTGTTGATGTGGGTGTTGTTTTGAAAGAGTGCATTTGGCGCTGCTGAGGGTATTTGTTATGTATACTTTGTCTAGGAGGTCTTTGTGGTTTAGTAAGGTTACAATTAACTGCCTCAGCATATGTGGGATGATATGTCTGCTTTGAATTGTGCATGATGGGTGCTGTATGTGTACTACTGACAACCTTATTGACATTAGGAATACTTTTATGTGAGAGCTTTGCCTCCAGTGATTGTGTGAATACATCTTTCACATACCATATCAGTTTGTTTGATAATTAACTGGTTGTTGGTAAACATGAGGCAATTTCTACATTGCTTCAGGATGCCAATATCCACCAAGTTGGTAATGGAGACAGTAGGAAAAGTTCATATCCATGGCAACAGACCCTTTTTAATTGATTAGACAGTTGGAGTGAGAATTTCAACCACTGTCAGGAGTATCCAGTTTGCAACTTATGGGGACAATGCCTGTCACTGCAAACTAGTTGTCCTGTGTGCAACTAAGTATTGGAGAAATTTCAATTTTGCTTTTATAGGAAAAATGTCACTCAAGGTGTCTGAATCTATACAGAGCACTGCCAAACACTTGAGAGGAAAGCAAGAGACCCTGAAAATTTAAGGATGAGGTATTTAAGCAGATATTCTGACGTTAGAAACAAATCAAGCAGTACTTACTGAAAACAAAGAACTAGCTTGTCAAGAATGATGAAAAGAGGGTAGTTGCATGAATGGCTACTGCCTGGCTACTACTAATACTGGTCTCACCACAGTTTCACTCTGCTGGGATGCAATGCTCCTTTGCTTCATCTCTCACCAGAAGCGAAATGTTGCCATCAATCCCAAGATGAGAAGCAGGCCACAGCCTGTTTAATCATCCAGTCTTGTCCCAGATGATACAAGGGTTTGTAGGCTTGTAGCCTCTTCCTAGTAGATGCCTTGAATAGCAACCAGACCAACCAGGAATGATAAGCACAGACACTAATTCTCCAACCAGAAACAGTCAGGAATCAATGCACTCTGCTTCTTTTCTCACCAGGCTCAGAATATAAGCACAGATTCCAACCTGGCTGTCACCTATAAAGCAGTTATTAGGCTATTGGGTGATCAGCTGTCTGCAGGAAATAATGTCTCTATACTCCTTCTCTCACCAGGAGAAAACAGAAGCACTAATTCCAAGATGACTACTGAGAGGCAGAATGTGGTCACCCCAATAACTGGTGGTCTTGCAATAGATGTTTAAAGGTAAGATGAAAAAATGGTTTATCCTAAACACTGCAGTGTACACTAAGCAGTTAGATATGAAAGTGGGTAACTTACGTTTTAGCTATCTAAGTGGAGAGCCACTATTTTTAAAAGAGCAAGATAGCTTAAAAGGGGGTGGGCTCTTAACATTACTGTTGTTGTTAAAAGTTGTCCATGCATAGATGATTTGTCCCTGAGTCTGCTTTCATTACCTATGGGTTTGTCATTTTCATCCCAGCTCCTAAATGAAGTTTAATACAAGAGTTGGAATGTTTTGGTGCCAAACCCAGCAGAGTGGTTATGAGATCTTCCTCAAAAACTTTTTCACAATAGAGACAGACACCTGTCCTAGTATTTAACGGGGGTGAGTGTCCGTGGCCTCTTTCTTTGTTTTTGCAGGTTGATTTGATTATTTAGGAAGAAGAAAACAGAGAAGTATCATGAGTTTCTTTTCTTTGGAAATTACTGGCTACCCCCCATTGTGTTTTCTCAGGCAAAGATGCTCTTATTAAGGTTAGGTGCCTAGTTTAATACACAAATTAAGTGTAAATCTAAAATAAGTAATTACATGGTCATCATTGCCTGGCTTACTGTTTTTTTTTGTGTCATATTTTTGGGATTGCTTCTGTGTTTTTGGCATGTGCTGTTTTTGGTCTCACATTGTAGGCTGAAGAATTTGAAGGAGGGTGTGGGTGTGGTAGGGGGGGTCTATATTAGAACATCGAAGTTTTAAATCTTTGAATGTTCTAATATCAACCATAAAACAGTGAACGCTAAAATAGCAAAGCTGCAGAACACCAAATTTTTTCCTAGGGAAAGAATTTGGTTAGCCATTTCTGTGGCTTTGCTATTTTCAGCACTGTGTTGGAAAGTTACGGGTCGGGTTCAGGTAAGTGTGCAATTGTGTGGACATTAGGGTTAGGGCACGGGGTAGGTGAGTTAGGGTTAGGGCGCAGATCAGGTGAGTGTGCGATAGGGTTAGGGTTTGGGTTAAGGTAAGTGGATAGATAGTAGGTATGTACAGTTTAGTGTAGGGTAGATTTAGGATTTTAAGTGTATGTGTGTGGATTGCTGTTTTATTGGTGTGCTTGTGTTGTGTGTATGTTTTTTGGAACAGCAAATTTTTTCCCAGGGAAAAAATTCGCTGTTCCGGGTGTTCAAGATTTTATGCTTTCGCTTAAAAGGGGCTGATGAATTAGTGTTCGCTTTTCTAAGTGTTCGCTAATTTAATATATACCCTGGTAGGGGTATCAAGGTGTTCGGTTTGTGATCAGATTTCTGGAAGGCTCTTTGCCACTTTATTTCAGTCCTAGTCAACTGGTGCAGTTTCTCTGTCATTTGCAGTCTCCCCTTTAGTTACTGGTGGTATTTTAACCTATCTAGTGTTTTACATTTACAATGTATTTTATTTGTTTTATGAATGGCAAATGCATTTATGACTGCTCTGATGTTCTGGGTGATGTCTCCTCTGCCTCTGGTTGGTACTTTGATGAATATTAGTTGTTTGTTTTAGGTGGGGCTGCTGCTCAGGGTTAATTTAATTGGGTCAAGTGGACAATATCTGTTAGGAACCCAATTCTTACTGGTTAGTCTGCTGTTTTGTGTGGGGTCAGCTCTCTGTTATATTTTTTCATGATTGTCGTTTGCTTCCATTTTTTTTTCAAAAATGACAGCTTGCCCTTTCTGATCTTTCTTTTTTCTTGTGCTTATGTTTTTTATTGTGACTGTTTGCTCAATTCATTTCCCAGAGTTTGTGGCTTTGTCAGGCTCAGGCTATCCAGCTGAGAAAAAAGCTTTAGTGAAACCTAGCAGCTTCAATACTTTATGAGTAGGAATGACACTCCCTCCTGAATGTGCCTCTCAGGATAAGCGCCATACTGCTGAGGTAATTCCTGTTCCTTGTGGGCCAGTAGTCATTTTTTTTCAGTGAAGGAAATCCTACCTATCTAATTATCTATAATAGGTTTTATTACTATATCTAATATGTGAATGTATGTTTTTTATCTAGTTATTTCTGTTATTTTAGGGGTGTCAGGAGCACATCAAATTGTAGTGAACAAGATCTGAAGTTGGCTAAGGAAAGAGTTTGTGTTTATTTTGGTTTAGTGAATGCTCTGTTGTGCAACACACACAACAGCCCAATTTTAACTCCTGTGCAGGGACTTTCTGTATTCATGTTTCTTTCTGCTGAGGTCTTGTTATGTTTAATATAATATAATAAATACATATATTAATTTTCTCTCTTGGTCTGCAGATAGGAAAGTTGCCATTCATTTTCTTGAGTTCATACCCATTTTGGTGATAGCTGTGGAAAAGCAAGACCATTTTCTGAACAGAAAGGGTTTTTTCATTCCTAAAATCGAGCAGTAGTGAGGATGTCAAAAAAGCATCAGTTTCACATGGCTTACAGTCCTTATGAGACTGTAAGTTCTGCAAAGTTTGCAGATTAACATGGCATTTATAGCCATTTAAGTCCCTGTTAGCAGCAACATTTTAGATGAAAGTCTTTCTCTCCTACATATAACTAGATTTTTGTTGACTGGTCCTAAAGGTTAAAGAAACTCCCATTCTGCCAGAGCTTTGTAGGATTGTTGGAGGGTAATGTACTTGTTAACCAATTCTTGGGAAGATTGCACTAAGAAAGGGCATGGGAGGATGGCATAATGATTAAGGTGTTTACCTTACCGACGCAGGGTTTGATTCTCACATGAGGTAATTGGCTAGGTTTGAAATGGCTCACAAAGGCAGTTAGCCTAGTTCTGAACTAAGATGTTGCCATTTAGTCATTGGGAATTTTTGGAAGAGACTGCCATGTCAAGAAAAAAAATGGATCACCCTTTTATTCATCTGTTCTACAGTATCCAGGAGTATGTTGAATGAAGCAGTAACAATTTATTTTTCAGCTCTCAACCTACTGTATGATGTTTAGGTTTACTCAGTTGTACAAAACACTGGATTACCGGCAGGATATTTTAAGGCTGGGAACGGATTAAGAGTGTATCTTCAGACCCCATTCAAACCAATGGTAGGACACTGTTGTTTACATTCTGAAGGGTTTCCATTCTTTTGTCAGTGATTATTACAATTATGATGCACATGCCTTTTTATATTCTTTGCTTTATGCAGGAGCCTTTTGGATCACCATTGTATTTGCACTGGCAATGTAGCTGTGCTCCATGATTCAGTAGCTGTTTAGGATTCTAGATGCAAGACAGATCAATGGGGTTTAGACTAGCAGGTCATTTTATGCAGAGCTTCTTGCTCATTACTCTACCTGGTACTGTGGGTGGAGACTCTTCTGAGATTGTCACTGGGTGCATCATTGGGTAATATAGTATTTAAGTTCTCATCCAGGTGGCCTGTCACCCCAATGAGATTAGGTATTCTCTTATTGAAGACTTTAGCTGCTCATGGGTTGCCCACATTGTGTTATTACTATCATCCATTTCATACACATAAGCTTTCAGATATAGTTAAGAACTCAGTAGAAGTAATGAACCAAAACTGGTCAATCATTTTCCCCAGCATCACTGACTTGTTTTACATAGTTATTAGTATTTGGAATTGGTCTGTCTGATTAAATTTGTATATTTCAGTTTTCAGGATTCAGATGTGTTCAAATTTTGGGTCAGATATTCATTGCCAGTTGGCTCAGAGATTGGCTTGGGGCAGAGATTTAAATCCTGGTGCTTCAGAATGAAGCAGAACAGCAGAAAACATGAATTTGGACCTTGACCCCACATCTTCCAGGTATTATGGATGGGTTTTGCAGAAATACTATGGAACTAGTTTTTATCAACACTGGAATTTCTGTTTCTTCAGGTAGGACAGCTGCAAATGTTGGTGACAGACTTATGTTGAAATAATATTGGCATGATATCAAAGTGCGACATGTTATCCAGAGTTTCAGAGACCTGGCAGTAGCACAGCAGGAATTTCCACATTCAATAACTTGGTCAACCATCACATGGAGATTGGCTTGGTTCAGAGATTTATATCCTGGAGCTTCAAAGTTAGCCCAGAAATGTATATATCACATAGTGGCCAGAGCATCCCAGTTCTTAGGTTTTGCTGTTGTTGAGCATTTAGAATTTTTAGACAGAGACCTATTATATTTTTATCAGATGGAGTTCTACTAATATAATATTAGCTTTGATTTGTTTAACTTTGTAGGTTCATAGGAGGTTACTATGCTAGTCGCACTAGAGCCCTTACAAGCCTAGCAATGTTATTACTGACTTGCCTCAACTGTCCTTGGTTAGATTAATGTAATTCACAGAGCGAGTCTATGAGAAATCCTGACTACCCCTGTCCATGAGGGTTCCACCCCTGGGGTGATTTTGCAGTCTCCTATCCATATGTCCAAGTTGCGATTGTATAGGGTCAATGATAAGCTCTGCTTCACATAAATTAGAAGTTTATTCCAGAGTAGCGGCAATCTCTGTGATATATATCGGTCTCTCCAGCATTTTCTGTTAATGTCACAGGCTAGGTTAATATCCCTAGAGCAAGTGACTCTTGTGCCATTTGACTTGTGGATGTGCAGCATATCCATCAGGGCAAGGTCAGAGACTGCTCTGTAGACCAGGTTCAAGTCGCCTCTCAGCAGCCTGTATGATACAGAGTACAGTGAAAGGGCTTTCAGTCTATCTAGATAAGTCATAGTTTTGAGGCCAAATATTTTCTTGGTGAGAAACCTCTGTAGTCTCTCCAGCTGCTGCTGGTGTCAGGTGAAGTACATGCAGAAGACAGCATGTACTCTATTAATGGTCTAATGAGGGTTGAGTACAGTAGAGTTATAACATCCTTAGACCTGGATGTGATGCCCTTACTTATGAGATGCACAATGTAGAAGGCTTGCTTTATCACTGTGGAAACTTGGTGTTAAAAGTTCAGATTGCTATCTACTTGTATTCCCAGATCTTGCACCACTGCATTTGAATGTACGGGGGTGCTATCAATATTGTAATTAATAAGGAATTCCACCTTGCCAAAGGAGATAATAATGAACTTTTTTTTGCATTTAGTTTCAGACCATGGCTTTGGCATCAGTCAGTAATCTGTGTTAGCTCCTCTGTAATATGTTAACATTGTTGGGGGAAACTCAATGATTGCACCCAATTTGCAATCATCAGTGAACTTGGTAAGCCAAAGTCCATCTGCTTTAGCCTGGATTTGATTGAGAAATAGATTCCAAACAGTAAAGGGCCCAGTATAGATCATTGTGGTATGCCACTGGTGACAGGTCGACTGGTAGAGGTGGAGTCACCAGATTTGACAGTATGTGTTCTCTCAGTGAGCCAGTTGGCTACCCATTTAGTGATGTAATGATCATTCCCCAGCTGGGAGAGTTTCTCAATGATACCTGAGTGGGGGATGGTGTCAAAAGCCTTGGCTAGGTCAAGAAAGCCAGTATGCACTGTCTTACCTTCATTCAGGGCTTTGGTGACTTTCTCAAAGAAGTCTATTAGGTTAATAAGCATGACCTACTCTTAACAAAGCCAAACTGGGTTGGTCTAGAGTTTGAAGGTCGACTATGTCCATGTTGATAAGGTCCATGATGATTCTTTCCATGGTCTTGCAGATGAGGCTGGTTAGACTTATGGTTCTATAGTATTGAGGGTCAGTTGATAGCTTCCCTTTGTGCAAGGAGATTACTATTGCTGTTCTGAACTCTGCTGGAACAAAGGCAGTTCTCAAGTTATGGTTAAACTGCACGTCAAGTGGATCCACTAGGACTTGCTTTGGATTGCTTAATAAACAGCCTGGGATGTTATCTGGTCCCATTGAGGCTGTGTTTTTGGCCTTGGAGAATGCAGATAAGACCTGATCTCAAGCGATACTAGGCAGAGGACTAGTGTCAGGTCTGCTTTTGGGTATGGCTCCACCCAGGGAGGTGAAGTTTGCACCAAGTCTGTCAATTAGGAAGTTGGCAATTTCTTCTAGTATAGTATAAGTTTTACCATCTACTACCAGTTTGTCACATAGCTGGGCATTCTCTTTTAGATTCTGGGAGTAGTTAAGGAATGCCTTATGATTATCTTTAGCTAGAGATGCTATTTTAACTTTGTAATTAGCTTTAGAGGGCTTTACAAGATTTATTTTTTGCTTATTGAAGTTGTGGAGAGAATTCTTCCTCTGCAGAGTCAGTTTCTTCATGTTCTTAGACATCAGCTTCTTCCTTTTGTTATGTAACCTGCTTATACTTGAGGTTCACCAGGATGGCTTGTTTTATTAGGAAGACCTGGTTTTAATCCAGCCAGGTACAACCTAGTCTATACAGTTTCTTAAGTCTTTATGCAAGGCATTTCTGTACATCTCTGCTGTGATTGTGGCGGGTATAAAACTTTTTGTACCATCACTTAATAGGCTGTATATTTTGGGGGGAAAAGTGTTTTAGTTTTTTTGTTCCCTGGTAGTGATAGGTTCAGTAGTTACTTTGAACGAGATTGATTTATGTTCTAGCCTTACCAGGGAGGGCATCACACAGAGGGGCATGCAGCGATCCCCCATATTGGTGACTACTATGTCTAGGACATTTGAGCCCCTTGTGGGGTTGCAGACTATCTGTTCCAGAGCATTTGTATTGATAAAGTCTAGGAATCTCTGGGCAAGCATGTTAGTGCTCATATATTTCACTCAGTTAATACAAAGATAGTAGAAATCTCCCATGACTAAGATATTGGACTATATGGCAAGTGACTCCATTAAGTCCAGGTAGGCAGTGTGATTTACTTGGTTCATAGGTTCAGAGGTAGGTACTAGGCTATCAGCCCAAGGGCCTAAGTAAGCCTAGCCAACAAGGTTCCCTGGCTTATGCCACCCAAGAAAGTTATTTTCCTGTGCCCCTGTTGAGCAGAGCCACCAAAGTGATCCCCGGGATGTATTTCCTATTTCCCATCCACTTATCAAGATTTTTCTTGAAGAGTGCTAATGAGAAACTTTACTTGACATAGATGGGTAGCTTGTTCAAGAGTATGGGAAGTCTCTGGGACAGGAATCTATCCCTCCAGCATTTCCTGTTTATTGTGGTGACAAGGTTTAGGTCCCTAGAGTGTGTAGCTCGGAGGAACCGGGATTTCTTTAGGTGTAACATGTTCAACAGCTCTGGGTTTGACATAGCTTTATGTTAGGTAGAGATCACCTCGGAGTAGGCGATATGCTATGGAGTAAAGCTGGAGTTTTTTGAGAAGGTAAGTGTACAGCATCTGTTTGAGGCCAGTAATCCTCTTTGTGAGGTACTTACGTGGCCTTTCCAGTTGTTGCAGATGTCTTGTGAGGTACATTCTAAAAGGGGCATTGTACTCTATAATGGGTCTAATGAGTGTCGAGTAGAGGGGAACAATGACCTCTTTTTTCCTAGATGAGAATTCTTTTGTGATGAGGTGAGCCATGTAGAAAGATTTCCTGACTACTGTGGTGATGTGATTATCAAAGGAGAGACTACTTTCCACCTGGGTCCTCAGGTCTCATCACACATTTGGTGTTAAGTAGACTGCCGCCTATGTGGTAGTTCATGGGTACAGAGCTTTTACCAAAGGGGATGACTATGCACTTTTTGGCATTGAGCTTGAGGCCATGGCTCTGACATGAGGCATCTGTCTCAGTGTGGCCCTTCTGTAGGATGTTCACATCATCTGGGGACTCAGCTATGGCTCCTAGTTTGCAGTCATCTGCAAACTTCATTAGCCAAAGGCCTTCTGTGTTAGCCTGTACTTCAGAGAAGTAGATACCAAACAGGAGAGGTCCCAGGACTGAACCCTGTGGTACTCCACTTGTCACTGGTTTGAAGTCAGATTTGGAGTCTGCAACTTTTACAGTGTGGGTTCTCTCAGTGAGCCAGTTGGCAACCCATCTTGTGATGTAGGGATTTATACCTAGTTTAGTGAGCTTAGCAATAATTCCAGAATGGGGATGGTGTCAAAAGCCTTGGAGAGGTCATGATAGGCTGTGTGAACCACCTTACTCTCATCTACAGCTTTGGTGACTGCCTCAAAATAGTCAATCAGGTTCAGCATGCATGATCTGCCTTTCACAAACCCGAACTTGGTGGGGTCCAGAGTTTGGGCGTTACCAATGTCTTTGTTTATGAGTTCCATGATGATACGTTCCATGGCCTTACAGACCAGGCTCGTCAGGCTAATAGGGCGATAGTTCCCCGGATCAGTGGTGGCTCCCTCTTTGTGGAATGGGATAACTGCTGCTGTGCGCCATTCAGTAGACACAAAGCCTGATGTGAGACTATGACTGAACATGGTGCTCAAGTGGGGAGCCAGTTCATTCTGAAGTTCTTGTAAAACTCAGCCTGGGATGTTTTCCAGTCCCATGGATGCTGTGGTTTTGGCTTTAGAGAGTGCAGCTTTTACCTGCATAGTTGTGATTACAGGGACTCTGCATTCTTCCTGTATAGATATGGGCCCTTTAGTCGGTGAGATGGGCAAAGTTAGCACTGAACCTATCTGCCAGGACGTTGGCAATATCAGCTGGTTCTGTCATTTTCATGCCATTGTGCTGTAACTCAGAGCAGATCTGGGTGTTGCCACTGAGATTCTTGACATAGCTATACAATGCTTTGTGGTTGTCCCTAGAATCAGTGGCGATTTTGTTTTCATAGCTAGCTTTGGAGGATCTTATAAGGGAGCTCAGCTTCTTACTTAGGCTGACCAGGGAACTCCTCCACTCATGGGATTTTACTCTCTTTTGCCAACAGTTTCTTCCTTCTATTGTAGAGTTTGTTTATGGCAGGGGAACAGCAGATTGGCTTCCTTTTTTTTGGAGGATAGTGTCTTGGTTCTGTTTGGGATAGCATGATCCATGCACTTGTGTAAGTGCTTATAGAGTGCATCTGTGTAGGATTCAGCAGTCGTAACTGTATTGTCCATCTGCATGGGTGTCATGAAGTTTGCCACTTCTGTCTTAAGAAGCATGAAGTTGGCTTTGGAGAAATTTTTACCATGATTTTCTTAATGGGGGGTGAGGGTGGGATGTGGATATCTAGGGTGATTAGTTTATGGTTGGATCTGACCAACAAGGAGTTGACTTCAGGTGTGGAACACTGGTCACTCATGTTGGTAATGACTAGGTCTAGGATATTGTTGCTCCTGGTGGGGGGTGTGGATAATTTGATCCAGGGCATTAAAATGTATGAATTCCAGAAAGCGTTGAGCGAAGGAGTTGGTACATGAGTAGTTTTCCCAGTTAATGGTAGGGTAGTGAAATCATCCATTATTAGGGTGTTTGGTTGAATCCTAATATTTTCCAGTATATCAAGAAAAGAGGAGTGGGAATGCTGAGGCATGGTGGGGGAATCTGTAGCAAGCTACAATTTGGATTGCAGTTTTGCCCTGAGTTAGTTGCACTTGGATAACCTCGGATGCATTATACTGAGCAGCTAGCCTGGAGGTGTGAATATCCTTAATTAATATGGACACACGTCCACCTTTGATGTTCCGGTCCAGGTTAGGTGGCCAAAAAGTATGGTATGAGTTACAGCCTGGTAATGCAGAGGTGTTCTCTGAAGCCTTGAACTAGGTCTCAGTCACTGCACAGATATCAATGTTTTCCATTTTAAGGAATGCCATGAGGGAGTGCATTTTGAGGTTTAGACTTCTAGTATTGAGTAGCATTACCCTCAGTTTTTGCTTTCCTGTTCCTGTTACAGTGGTGAATTTGTCATTTAAACGTTGCCTAAAAAAGGCACTATATGGGGCAGCAAGAGCCTTAGCCAATATCCGGAATCCCAGGGGTGACAGGTGCAGGCCATCTCTGGCAAAGCATCGTGGTCTGTTGACCATGTCATCCCAGACAGACAGATACTGGATCCCCTTAGAATGACACCAGAAGCTTAGCCAATTGTTGAAGTCAGTCATTTTGTCCTTGTACTGCGGTATCATTCTGGGTAATGGCAGGATGCTACTCAGGGCTAGTGTCATACCTGCCTGGGCTACAAGAGCGGAGAGCTCTTCCATGTCTCTTTTCATGTACCATTTCATATATATTTTGTATATCTTTTCTTATCTCTCAAATGATTGCTCTCTGTATTTGATCTAAGCTTTAAACTACTAAAGGACAAGTTTATCTGAACCTCAATGTAACAATGTGCTGTAATTCATTTGACTATTACTACATTAATGTAATCTCTGTCACTGCTAATGCTTGGAGTGTTTCTCCCTGGGCCTCTACTGAAAATGGACATATATCCAACTAGACTAGCCCGGTCAACAAATGTAAAATAATAATAATAAAATAATAATGTAGTTCAGGGAGGCATGTCTCAAGTCATTCACACCAACATGGACAATGACAGAGTCATATTTGTCCATGTTGTGGAGTGACCTGGGTGCATGGGTTATGTGGTGGATCCTGGCACCTGACAGGCAGCTGACAGTAACCTTCGCCTTGTTTAGCCTGGTGAGTGGGACATCAGTGTGCCTGACTATAGAGTCACCTATGACTAGTGTGTTGGGTACATTGTTTTGCTATATGGGCTGTGGTTGAGTGGCACACTGAGTCTGCGGGTTGTATCATTTGGGTTGTGTTGGGGGGGGTTGAGGTTGCTTGCATTTCTGCTTTGGCAGTCTCTGCTGCTTGAGCAGATTATTATTGAGAGCCTCCGCAAATGTTTTTGTATTTCTATGTGGGGATTTTGCTGGTGTAGGTTTAGTGGGATTATGTGATGAGTGTGGTGTAGTGCAAGTGTTTACCTTCTCCTCTTGACTGTAAAGTTCAGTCTTGGTTGGAGAGAGCTTTCCCTCCATTTTGGCTAGATAAGTGCATCTCTCACAGGTTGTGGTGTTGGGTGGTAGGAGGAGAGGGTTGTCTTTGTACATGAGGCAATTGCTACATTGCCCCAAGATGCCCAGATTCATCAGATAGACAGGAGAGAACACTGGGAGCTGACCCTTGGACATGCCAGAATAAAAAACTACTTTCCTCTAGACAAGTGAGGAAAGTGAGTATAAGAGCTGTTTTTCTCTAAGCAAGTGAGGAAAGTAAGTACAAAAAATGGTTTTCCTCTAGGTAAAGAGGAAGGTTGAGTGCTGTAGTAATTTGTAGCTTATTTAGTGCTAACAAGTTCTGAACAAGTGCTGAGCATGAATAATCAAATTCAAGTGCTAAAACTAAGAATCTGTACCAGGATCTTGTGGTAGATAGGCTACCTAGTGCTTACCACTCCCACTGATAAGCTAGAAGGCTTCCTCCAACACAGAAAGGCTTGGGGGCTCAGAAGCTTGCAAACAGTCCTGGATGCAGCAAATCTGTATCTGGACTAGACTCGTTACAGGAAAGGTGGGAAACAAGTGCAAACACGGGCTTTTAAACCAGAAAGTTGAAAGAGATGGAGAAACTGCCAAATGACCAATAAACTACAATTTCTGGGCCAGAAACCACTTTTGTGGTAGATAGGCTACCTAGTGCTTACCACTCCCACTGATAAGCTAGAAGGCTTCCCTATAACACAGAAAGGCTTGGGGGGTCTCCAAAGCTTACAAACAGTCCTGGATAAAGCAAATCTGTATCTGGATTCGACTAGTTACAGGAAAGGCAGGAAACAAGCTTAGAAAATTTTTTTTTTCATGGTGGGGGGCCTATAGCTAGCAATAATGAGGTAAGATATTTTGCCTATAGTTAATTGGATATGGAGTAGTTTGAGAGAGTCATACTGTTTGCCCAGTCTCAATGTATACTTGGCTTTAATGAAGATGGATACACCTCCACCTTTGCTTCTTTCATGGTCATTTCGATGTCTGAATGTGTGGAAGGTATTGTAGCCTTTCACACCTGCCATGCACTCTGAGGCTTTGAATCATGTCTCAGCAACTGCACAGACATCAGCATCTTCTAAAGTGAGGAGGGCTTCCAGGGAGTGCAGCTTCATGTTTAGACTCCTAGCATTAAGCAGCAGAACCTTGAGTTTGTCTCTAGTTGATTTTGTTACTGCAGAAATTTTGTTGTTTTTGACGTTCCCTAAAAAAAGCCAGTATAAGGGCAGAAAGCACCTCTGCCAGTATCTGAAAGCCTAGAGGAGGCAAGTACAGCTGGAAAAACAGCATGGCCTGTCAACCATGTTCTCCTAGGCTGACAGGTACTAGATCCCCTGGACTGACACAACAAGCTAATCAAATTGTTAAAGTCACTAATTTATGTATGTATTGTGCCATCATCCTGGGTGAATGCAGAATGCTGCTTAGGACCATACCTTTCAACTGTACAGATTTTTGCCCATTTTTTTGGTCTTTTTTTCATAAAATTGTGGTTTTCTGGCAAATTAGTAGCAAATCTTTTAAGACTGAAGTTATAAAATAATGACAGATGTTTTTTAGTTTCAGACTTCATACCTTTAAGAAAATTCACACTAATGCAAAACCTGTTATTCTATCAGCGTTCTATGTTTAAAAGGGCGATATTTAAAAATTGTCCCTATTTTTGGGCCTTTATCCCACCTTTATTAATGGCTTTAGCCAGATTTCTTGCTCTAAGAAGTTGAGAGAAATGCTTAGGACTATGGACATACCTGCCTGAGACACATAATCTGAGAGTTCAGTCATGTCTCGTTTCATATAGTGCAGAGAGGTATGCTCAAGTCATTTATCCCAACATGGACTATAACAAAGTCATAACGGTGCTTGTTGCTGTGTGACTTGAGTGCATGTGTGATTTGACAGATCCTGGCACCTAACAGGCAGGAGACCATGACCTTCTCCTTGACCAGCCTGGTGAGGATGACATATGTGTGTCTCCCTATGGAGTCATCTATGACCAAGACATTAGAATTTGATTTTTTATTTGCCTTAGGGGCTTATTTCCTGAGACACTGGTGTATGTGTTATTATGTGTTGGGGTTTCTATTTTCATAGCAGTGTTGTTGCGTGAGAGAATTGATTCCAATTTCATAGTGTAATTACATCTGTCACACAGGGTATTTTTTTTAGGAGTAAGTGGTTGTCAGTATACATGAGACAATTACTATTTCACCTCATGATGCACATGCCAATCAGGCTGGCTAGTGAAATAGGTTCATAGGTTTATAGGACGATAATAGGCTATGGTCCCAGAGGCCCTTACAAGCCTAGCCAAGAATTTCACCCATGTTCCTACAAAGTCAGCACTTGTTTTCTCTGTCTAGCAGGGACACAGGTGAGATCCATAGGTTCATAGGTTCATAGGTTGGTACTAGGCTATCGGCCCTAGGGCCTATACAAGCCCAGCCATAACAATTCCCTGGCTATTTCTTCCCAGAATATTTACTTCCCTGGTCCCCTTTCTAGCAGGACAACTGACATGATCCCCGGGGTGAATTTCCTATCTCCCATCCAATCATTAAGGTTCCTTTAGAAGAGGGCCAAAGAGATGCTCTGCTTGACATGTATGAGGAGTCTATTCCAGAGTATGGGGAGTCTCTGGGTCAGGAACCTATCCCTCCAGCATGTTTTGTTCATTGTTTTGACCAGGTTTAGATCCCTGGAGCATGTGGCTTTGAGGGACTGGGATTTCTTTAAGTGTAGCATGTCCAACAGCTCTGGGTTTGACATGGCCTTGTATGTTAAGCAGAGATTGCCTCTGAGTAGGTGATATGTGACAGAGTATAGCTGGAGTTTTTTTAGACTGTCAGCGTAGGGCTTCTGCTTTAGGCCTGTGATTCTTTTAGAGAGGGATCCCAGGGGTGTATTTTCTGTTTCCCATCCAGTCATCCAGGTTCCTCTTAAAGAGGGCTAGTGAGGTACTCTGCTTGACATGGAGAGGAAGTCTATTTCACATATGGGGGAGACACTGAGGCACAAATCTATCCTGCCAACAAGTTCTATTAATGTCACAGACCAGGTTGAGAAATTGCGAGCAGTTTGCATGAGTGGAGTTTGACTTATGGAGTGCAGCAACTCCATCAAGGCTGAGTCTGAGATGGCCTTGTATGATAGACACAGGTCACCTCTGAGCAGTTTATACAAGACTGTGTAGAGGAACAAGGCTTTTAGCCAGTCTGTATAGGATAGGTGTTTGAGAACCTGGATTTTCCTGTTCAGAAACCTCTGTGGTCTCTCCAACTGCTGCATGTGCTTGGCAAGGTACATGCCGAAGGGGGCATTGTACTCAATAATGGGTCTGATAAGAGAGGAGTACAGGGATGGTATGACCTCCTTGTTCCTGGATGAAATACCCTTAGTTATGAGGAGATCAATGTAGAAAGCCTTCCGTACAACAGAAGCAAAATGGTGGTCAAACGTCAGGTTGCTATCAACATGGGTGCCCAAGTCCCTCATGACTGATTGCATGCTTAGTACATTATTATTAATGTGATAATTAGTGAGGACACCATTTTCCCCAAAGGAGATAATGATGCATTTCTTGGCATTCAGTTTGAGGCCATGCTTCTGGCACCAGTCATTAGTCTGGTTAAGGCCGTCTTGGAGGATGGTGACATCACTAGGGGAATTTATGATAGTACCCAGTCTGCAATCATCTGCAAACTTGGTCAGGCACAGACCAGTGGTTTTGGCTTACACCACAGAAAAGTATATCCAAAACAGTAGAGGCCCCAAGACTGATCCTTGGGGTACGCCACTTATTACGGGTCTACTGCTAGAGGTGACTTCCCCTATTTTGACGTAGTAGTTTCTATCAGTGAGGCAGTTAGCTACCCATATGATGCCTAGCTGGGTGAGTTTATCTATTATGCTGGAGTGGGAAATAGTGGCAAAGGCTATCGATAGGTCAAGGTAGGTGGCGTGTACTGTCTTGCCCTCATCCATGGCTTTGGTGACTGTTTTGAAGAAGGCGACCAAGTTTAACAGGCATGATCTCCCTTTGACAAAACCAAACTGTGTGGCATGAAGCATTTGGAGGTTGCCCATGTCCTTGTTTATAAGGTCCATGATAATGTGTTCCATGGCCTTGCAGATCAGGCTAGTTAGGCTGATGGGCTTATAATTGCCTGGGTTGGTGTACACTCCACCTTTGTGCAGAGGGATGACAGTGGCTGTCCTCCATTTTGCTGGGAAAAAGCTGGTGTACAGGCTTTGTTTGAATAGAGTGCCTAGTGGTGCTGGGACCTCTTGCCTGAGATCATGTAGGATACAGCCAGGGATGTTGTCAGGTTCCATGGAGGCTATATTTTTTGCCTTTGAGAGGGCATTAATAACCTGCTCCCTGTTGATGAAGGGAGGGGGGCAGGTGATGGGGATGTCCTGGTTTACTGATGGGGGGAGATGGGGGGGCAAAGTTTTTACTGAACTTGTCTGCCAGCCGGTTGGCTATATCTGTGGTATTTGTGTATGTGGTATTCTTGACCACCAATTCAGAGCAGATTTGGGAGTTACCCTTGAGATTGCAGACATATGTGAAGAAGGCCCTGTGACTGCCCCTAGTGGATGTGGCCAATTTGGACTTGAAGTTAGATTTAGAGGATCTCACCAGTGACCTTATTTTGCTTGTTCAGACAAAGGAGAGATTGCTTCCAACTTGGCACCTGCTCCTTCTTGTCCCTGGACAGCAATTTTTTCCTTTTATTATAGAGTCTGCTTATTGCTGCTGTCCACCAGACAGGTTTACTCTTCCTTGAGGAAGATGATTTGGTCCTGTCAGGTATTGCTGAGTCCATGCAGCTATATAGGTGCTCATATAGTTTTTTGGTGTAGGCTTGGACATTAGTGTTTAATTCAACTGAAGGGATGTCGACTGTGAAACTGCTTATACCTGCTCTCAGGAGGTTGTAGTCAGCTTTGGAAACATTTTTTTACTTGACCTTATCAAGGGAGTGGGGGTCAGGGGGGTGGTGACTTTGAAAGTGATTGCTTTATGTCGGATCTTACCAAGGAGGATGACACTGTAGGGGTGCTACAGTGGCTACTCATGTTGGTTAGTACCAGGTCCAGGATATTTTCACCTCTTGTGGGGGTGTCAACCAGCTGATCCAATACATTGGCATTGACAAAGTTGAGGAATCTCTGGTAATTCATGTTTCAGCTAGAATATGTCTTTCACTCTATGGTTTGGTAGTTAAAGTCACCCAGGATCAGGGTAGAGGGTTGAATCTTGATGGATTCAAGTAAGTTCAGATAGGTGGAGTGGGCCTCCTGAGTCATGGCTGGGGGTCTGTAGCTAACTATAATTTGCATAGGTGTTTTGTCAATAGTTGACTGCACCTAGAGTGTCTCCTGTGCATCATACCATTTGAGCAGCCTGGAGTTGTGTATGTCTTTGATAAATATTGAAATTTCACCTCCTTTGACTTTGTAGCCCTCTGTTTGGGGTCTGAAAGTATTGTAGGACAAGTAACCTGGTAAGACTGGTCTGCTCTCCGCAGCTTTGAACCAGATTTCCGTGACTGCACAAATGTCAACATCTTCCAGGGTAAAGAATGCTTGCAGTGAGTGCAGTTTCATGTTAAGACTCCTAGCGTTTAGCAGCATGACCTTTAAATTTCATTTAGAAGAATTTTTCACGTTGGTAATTTTGTCCTCCTGACTTTGCTAAAAAAGGCACTATGGGGTAGGCAAGAGCTTTTGCCAAAAATCTGAAGCCCACGGGAGACAGATGAAGCCCATCTCTAGCAAAGCATCATGGTCTGTCAGTCATGTCCTCCCAGGCTTTCAAGTACGGGATCCCCTTTGAATGACACCAGAAACTAAACCAACTGTTAAAGTCAATCATGTTCTGTTGATACTGAGGCATCATTCTGGGAGATGGTAGGATGCTGCTTAAGGCTAGGAACATACCTACCTGGGACACATATTCAGTGAGCTCAATCATGTCTCTCTTCATATAGTCCAGAGATATACATCTCAAGTCATTCACACCAACACGGATTATGACAGAGTCATAACAGTACCTGTTGTTGAGAGACTTAAGTGCATGAGTGATATGGCAGATTCTAGCACCTGACAAGCAACTTACCGTGACTTTCCCCTTGTCTAGCCTAGTGAGGGGCACATCTGTGTGTCTCACAATAGAATCTCCTATGACAAGTATGTTGGCTTTGTGGCTGGGCCTTAGAAGCGTTGAGACACAGGCATGTGTACTATGTGTGGTGGTTGTTGCAGTGGGTTGTGATGTGTATGTGTGGTTTTGCCTTGGAGGTCTCTTTTGTTTAGGTACAATATGTTTATACTGAGAACCTCCACATATGAAGGAATGTACTATACAGGTGTGGGTGATATTAGAGGTGGGGTGCTTGTGGTGTTTGGGCAGACACCCTTCTCAGTGCTAGATGTACTGGCTTTTGATTGAGACAGCAAGGATTCTAGGTTATTAATGTAATTTCATGTCTCATATATTGTGTTCCTAGGTGGTAGAAGAAGACGGTTGTCCATGTACATGAGACAGTAGCTACACTGTCTCAGGATGCCCATATCAACAAGACTAGCAGGATAAACCACAGGAAATTATCTGTCCATGGTTGTCAGAATATGTGGAAGAGAGGTAAAGGATGGTAGAGTGGCTACTATCAGAATAGAGTACCTATAGGTGTGAGTAGGGCTGGAAAAAATTACAGTAGTTGCAAGGAAGGGCATTAGTTACACAGGAGTGCTGGTAAGGGAAAAAATGCAACTGAGATACCTCACAATGGGTTAAAACAGTGCAGCAGCAGTGCACAATGAGCAAACAAGTACAACACCCTGCAAACACAGGATATAAATACCAGAAAAGATGGAAAAATCTAGAAGCTCGAATTACTACCCAATCCTGCTAGCCCCTGCTGTTTCAACCAATCACTCGTACTAGAGAAGGTCAGGCAGCCCTGTTACTCTCACTAAGAGGAAAGTCAAGACACTACCAGCAGAAGATGGCTGCCTGAAACACAGGAAACTCAACAAGAAAAACAACCAGGCCTGCATAACAGCAAACCTCTATCCAGACTATGCTACCTGACTAGAACACTGAAATCTCACACAAAATGCACAGAAAAGCACAGATAGAACACTCACAAACAGAAAATGCAATGCTCAGTACGAAAATGCAGCTTACAGTTAAGTAATTCAATAAAAATGCAATTGCAGTAATGAAACACTATCTAACAATAAAAATACAGTTAAATCAGAATAAGACAGTACAAAAATGCAGTGAAGTGAAACAGTAAAAAAAGCTTTATAACAGTGCAAAATGTAGTAGATTTGCTGTATAGCACAACTATAAGCATTAAGAAGTGTAATTCAATGAAATAAATGTAAGAAAAAAATTATTCTGCTCTTGGAGCCTCAGGGAATTTCTGCTTTGTCACAGTGATGAATCGCAATTCCTCAGCTTGGTAAAAACAAACACAGCCCCCTGCAGACACAGGGTTTAAATACCAGAAAAGATGGAATAATCCAGAAGTTCAAATTACTACCTAATCCTGCTAGCCCCTGCTCTTTCAACCAATATGCCTGTCCATTATAGTGGGTTTTTACCATATGTACTGTTAGGGCAGGGAGTGCACTAGTTTTATCAGTTTTTGTGCTAGGGCTAATAAAGATTATTGTTCTATTGAAGGCTTTGGAAGATAAATGTGGCAACACTACTCAGTGCACCCATAGTGCAGTAGGGAAGCTTGGGATGGTTCTACTGATAGATGTCTAGGAAAACATTGAGTTTCAAGGCATTTGCATCTATAAATGGCACTACTAACTAACCCCTGTTGCATGGTGCACTTCAACATACAAATGCAAGGCTAAAATACAGGTGAAATTAAAACACAATTAAGATAATCTATCAATAGGAAATCACACAATGAACCTTCCTCCAGCAATCCCGAGCAGACAAGGCTGGATCCACACTATTCTGACACAAGAGTGCAGGGGAGCCCTTCTTAATGTAAGATGGCTATTTTAGTGCTCAAGTTTATCAATAACAGGCTAGATTCAGCAAGTCTGAATCTAGTCTATGCTATCTAGATATCAGAACAGTGTAAATCAACTGCAGAGAATGAAGCAGTCACAATCAGTGAAACAGTAAAACAAACAGAAATGATGCAGCAATTCGATAAAATACATTTCAAAGAGAATCACAAAATAAAGCTATTTTCTTGTTTTTCACCTTGGATTAAAGCAGAAACACTATTGACCTCCTACAAAGGACACCAAACAAACAGCAGCTCCGGTTAATTATGTGCAAATCTGCGCAAACATGAGGCTTAAATACAGGTAGTATTAACACATTTAAGCAAATCTACAAATAGGAAAGCACATACTGAACCTTCCTCCAGCAACCCCCAGCTCAGACAAGGCTGGATCCACACTCTTTTGCCACAAGGGTGCAGGGGAGCCTTTCTTAATGTAAAGTGGTTGGTTTAGTGCTCAAGTATATCAATAACAGGCTAGATTCAGCAGATCTGAATCTAGTCCATGTTATATCGGTATCAGAACAGTGCAAATTAAGTACAGAGAAGTGCAAAAAATAATTAGACCCCTTTTGTGTGTTTCTCAGCTCAGATAGACCAGGGAAACACCTATTGCCACTCAATGAATAATCCCAGTCTTCCTAATGTAAAAGCACAGTAAAGCAGTATCTGGAGTGAAATGCTTCCACAAACAAATGTAAACAGTATGAAATGCTACAACAAACAAAGTTAAAGACCATGATACAGCAGTGTACTTTAAACAGCTTATAACAGTGTGATAATTTAATAAAAGTACTTTACTTTGAATAAATGAGCCAAGAGCCACTCAACTGTACAGAATTTGTAAAGGCAGTAAAAACAAGATAAGCTGATTAATAAGTCCCCTAGTCAATAAGACTACATTCAGAATTCTCAAGTGTTTTCCCACCGTAAACAGACCACAATACTTCCCAGTGCACTAGATGGAAAATCCAGTGATTTATTTTAATGCTTGCTAGAGAGTAAAAATGCACTACTTTATCCAACAGCTACCTAGTTAAAGGGGAACTGCACCCACAGACTCAAAAAACATGTTTATTTCATTATGGTTTGGTGTTTCCTACATTTTAACACAACTCTGGGACTATTTACAGGTTTTTAAATATTTTTATACATAATTTCTGAGTCTGAACACATGGGGTCTGGCATCTTGAAGTAATTTTGATTGTTTAGTCTGCCTCTAGGTATCCCATAATGCAGTGATTGTAAAAAATTACATCACGCTGGCCTTTTTCTTCCTAAAGCTCAAGTCACTGCATTGATTTTACATGCATACACTGCTGTCTTTTGGTCAGTTTTAAATAACATTTCATGCTATTCAGTGACTACTTAAAACACAAACAGTGCAAATGCTGCAGAACAGACTTGAAAAGTGCTTTTTACTGTTGCTTCTTTGTAGAATGGCTAAACTAGTCTTTTGTGAAGCCTGAATTTGTACTACTTTGACTCACCCCCCATCCCCCCTTCATACCTAACTTCCCTAGCTGTCAAAGTGCCAAGTGTAATTTGAGCTGTTATCTACTGTGATTGACAGCTCACAGCAGGAGACTTGACTCATGTACTTCTTCCTTGTTCTAGCATTTACTTTCTGTATGGGTAGGCAAAGTACCAGGGAGCTGTGACATCACATCATGGGTGGGTTTTTAGCTTGGTAGTGTTGATGTCAGTTTGGGGGGGTGGCCAGAAAACTACCTGTATCCAGATGTTCTGATGACATCAGTGAATTGGAGACTTTTCCAGGGTGGGAGAAAAGTTTTTTGAAAGTGAAACCAACACAGTACAGCAAGGTACTGTTCTAGTGGAGAGAAGCAGTCGATTTAAAATATGTTAAATGCTGTATTGTTGTTTATTCATAGCAGGGACAGTAAATGGGGAGAAAAAAGACAGAGAAGTTGAGCATTTAATAATAAAATCCAATTGTTGTCCTTTAATGAAGTCAGATTAAATATACATGTTTTCAACATAAGCACCAGGAAAAGCATATAAGTAATTCAGGATATCAATAGCAGTGTGGAAAGGGAGGGGCCTATTAAGATCAATTTACAGTAGGGGTGGACATCATAAAATCACCAGGTTTAAAAAGCAGAGCAACAAAGGGGAGTGTGGATGGGAAACACAACAGGTAATCACTAGCAGTGCTGTAGTTTATGCAGGCTTCAGATCTTTTCAGACTAAGACAAAGGCCCAGAATTTCACTGAGTATTTAAGTATCACCCAAAAGACAATTTAACCAATGGAAAAACAAAAGGTGTGAAATGTGCAGAGTAGATAATTTGTGCTAACTCTCACATAGAACAAAAACACCAGGCCAATCAGATTTCTTAAAACAGAAAACAAAATGGAACAGGTATCAGAAAGCAGTTCTGTCAGTCACAGACAAAAAAATATAGGTTTCTTCACCCAGCAGGAAATCACCAGCAGAGCCTAAGTTTATGCAGGGTTCTTCTTTCATGCAGGAACTACTTCATTCCATTTAATTCTTGATTTGAAGTCTGCTTACTCTGGTTGCAATATATAATATAATAAAATAAAAAAGAATGAAGATGGTAATTAGCTTTAAAATAATTGCTATACTAATACAGAATTTAAACTGCATAGGTGTAGGATTTAAGCAACTTTACACTTCTGCAGTATGTATTTCTGTTATGGATATATTTTGAGTAACTATATGTTGTGCTTAGTGGAGACATTTGTTCTTTGAGGTCATCAGTGGTATACTCTAGGACTTTGTGAGCTGCACATCTCTTGTGGTTCAGTTTTTCATGATGATCATTTTATCCAGGTCAGGAAAGGAAGAAAGTGGTGCAATGTTTGCAGCCTAGTGAACACTTACTGTGTGAACTTCCCCCTTTTATTATTACCCACTTCCTTTCCTGGGCCAGCTTATCAAGGTACTACAATGCATTGTAAAATTGGCATGCATGGCAGAGGGTGCATTCTCAGTATGCCATTTGGCTTAGAGGCTGTGCAAGCTAATCAGTGGGCAATTTGTCACTTTACATGGTAAAAGGCTGCTGGTAACACTGAGGCATCAGAGGTTAGTTGTCTGAATTGGAATGATATTATTGTTTATCTTCTGAACATTAAATTGTTTACAATGTTATGGTCATGCAAATAAACTATATACCTTGACATTATGTGTCATGTGTCTTGTTTTCAGGAGGAGGCTTGGGAACAAAAGTTGTTCATGTATGGATAATTTTGTCCCTGAGGCTTCTGCCACTGCATGGGAACATATCACCTTCATTCTTTCTCCTGAAGGGCATATAATCCTGGACCTGGAATGTTTTGGTGTCAAACTCAGAATAGATGGCGAGATCCTCCTACATGTTTTAAGGGTGGTCATGGTGTGTACTTCCCTCCTTTTCATTCCTCTTCTTTTTCTGTGATAGTTTAGCAGGATACATGATGGGTTGAGTGAGTGGTTTGCAATTCAGTTTTGTTAGAAATGTCATGCATGACTGAGACAGCACTCTTGGTATGCCACTTGGCTTGGGGACTGGTTAAGCCAACTAGTGAGGTAGTCTGCCATACTGTCACTTATGGAGCTACCCATAACAATGAGGCAAAAGAGTTTGGCTATCAATACTGGAATGAGAGTATTGGTTGTTTATTGTCTGTATGGTTAAGTTGTTTACAGTGTTATGGTCTTTGAAATAAACTTGTCTCACTGGCATTATAAGTCATGTGTTTTATATCTGGGAGTAGGCTTGAAGGCAAATTCTCCATTTACATTATTGATACTCCAAAATGATATTTCATTGCAGATATTTGGATTTCTGCCAAGGTATCCTTTAATGATTTCTATTAACTTGCATAACAAAATTACACGATAGGCTGGGTTATGGACATAGTAATATTCAATGGATTCACTTTGATGTTTATTGAGGTAAGTGATGGGTCCTTCTCCTCATTTTACCTTCTTTAAATATGTTCATTGCCTAACATTCACATGCTTAGGATCACATGTGTAAAGATAAAACATAATTTGAAAATATTTAGATCTCCTTATTTACTATATAGGCCTTAGCCCCAATTTAATAATAATAATAATAATAATAATAATAATAATAATAATAATAATAATAATTCAGCTAGGTCAGTTCCATAGGAGGACACAGAAGTGCCTATATTCCAGATTTCCAGGTTTGGTTAGTAATCTGGGTACTAAAGAAGGTGGCAATGAGGAAGAGAGGATTAGCAAGGTAATGCGTTTTTGTAAGGGGGAGGGGCAGGGACACATGCCATGGAAATATGGTAGCCTTCTAAGTAGAGTACAGAGAACACATGCAAGTGTTTGTCATACTTGGAGAGGTAGAGACTTTGAGGGTTATGCCACTCTTTGAAGTGAATTTTACACAGTCCCCTCAAATGTCTACAGACATGCATATGGGAAGAAAGGGCCATATGGTTAAAAAAAAAAGCAGTCCTCAGCACAGACAGTGGTTCTACTTCTCTCAGTTTCACCTTTTGCACCAAGGCAAGGAGAATGGGTCAAATAGAGCAGAATGCAGGAAGAGGCAATATAATCAAAAGTGGACTAAAGACAAAGAATTAACCAAAAGATGTAATAATTATAAAAATAGTGAACGCATATGATTAGCACAAGTTGAGAACAGCTAATGCTGCTTCTCAAAACATTGCTTCCTGTTCCTCCTGAGTCTCTCATACATGAATCCTGTAGGCCAACTCATCAGACACATAAATGTACACATCTTAGCTTGGGATTGATCTTGCCCTTTTATTCATCTATCAATAAGGAACATGTTTAGTTAGTTGAACAATGCCTGTGAAACTATTAAGCACATATTTTTGTAATCGATCCAAGTGTGAGTTTAGATTTATTCCCCAGTGTAAATGCTGTAAAGGCTAACACTGACACATTTCCAAACTTCATCCACTCAGGTAGCACCTCTGCACAAAATTATCATTTTAACATCAGAAGAAACAATTTCCCAGGTTTGTAATCTTTAGTTATAGAAAACATCTCAATATAATTAATCAATGCATTCACCTTAATGTGGCTAAACATATATAACCATTCACTCTCTAGTTTTCTGTATCAGCACTTTAGGGTGAACAATAGCAAGCACCTGCTTTTAGAAAACTGTCCTCCATATTAAAACTGCCAGAAGAGTAGTTTCCTTCATGCTGACATTTTAACAAGTTGTTCAAATGAGAAAAGTTTCTAAGCTGCTTGAAAAAGAAGCTGAATTAGCAGAAATTTCACTCGCATTGCAGGCTGTTCAAAAATTTGGCTTATCTAGTTTAATTTAAATATATCATAAAACCTCTTCAACTTTGTCCATCCTAAATAAGTCTTTGGTTATGCAACCATTTTTCAACAACACATTTCTGTCCCATCTGAGCCCAGAACACTAAACTTCCCACAATATCGGATACTGAGTGACTTATATATGTGGGTGCAGCATCCTTCCCATATATCATTATATGTCAGTAAAGACATATACAGAGACACTATAAATTTTAAGAAATGCACAGTGTCTTGTTTTCACAGAATTTTCAATGCGTCTCTTGTCAATGAGTGTGGTTTTGAATGTTGCACAAGCATTCACAGTAATTTATGTAGTCTGGCAGGCTAACTGGCTGTTGTTGTGTCTTTTGGCTTTTCCCGGTTAGGGGTCGCCACAGCGGAACTCCGGTCCGCTAATGATTAGCAGTAGATTTTTACGTGCTGAGTTGCCAGCCCTGATGCACAACCTTCAACGAAGGTACGCCCATTCACACATGTCTCCACACAGAAGACACTCTAGCTGAGAATTGAGCAGGACAATGTCTTACTGTGAGACGACAACGCTACCGCAGCACATTTTGCCAAATCAAGGTGACACTTAAGGAATGACATCTTATGTTATATCAAAACTTTCAGGTCTGCTATCCTAGGAGGAAAGATGTTTTTCCACTGTTAAGAGTTTCACAGGAATTCTCAGTGTAAAGGTCTGATGTTAATATGCAGAATACCTCAAGTAGTAAAAATCCAAAGTAATTCAATTTTATTTTGTCTTTAGAGTATACTGCAACCTATAGCTCTCCATCTGGTAGAATCTAGACTGTGGCATAGAGATAAGAGGAATGGATATCAGTTTCCCATGTACTATTCTGTAACCTACAAATTCTAACAAATTTATATAGCGTAAACTGAAGAATATGTACACTGCAGTGTGCCTCCGATAATCATACAATGTATTCATACACCAGCCATTTTGAAGATATCTGACTTCCTGACATTGGATATCCTTGTTACTCTGACTTGTTTTTTTAAATTATATTCTAAAATGTTCACACTTATTTAAGCAGGGTTTGTGACTGAGGCCACACCCTGCCCAGTGTCTCTGTTCAGTTAAAAACAAGGTGAAAGTGTACTATGATTTGACACTCTTCCTAACACTTTATGTGTGTCATCTCTCATCAAATGCAAATATTTCCTCTGAAATTAAAAATCTGCAAAACTGCACAAAGTTATTCCAATCTTTACTATCAAAAGCATTTTGGAAATCTGAAGCTAGCTTTTTCATTTTAAGCCATAAGTATACCAAGTCCGGACCCTCTTTTAACAAATCCATATTGTGCCAGATGATTGAATTTTATTTCAATATCTTCGGTCCTTCTGGCATCCCAAAATCATAATTTCAGAAGGTAATAACAATACCTGCCTTTAATTAATTATTTTTTTACCATTCCTATCACCCGCTATACAGTATGAGTTTGAAAGCCTGGCAGTTGCCTCTACACCATGAAGAAAAGCTACTACTACTATATTGAAATAAAGTATGTATAAGAGTTTTATAAAATGTAATTGCAATAGGCCACCAGAGTCAAGAGCTTTTCCTCCACTCATATATCTATTGCCTTCATTATTTCCATAGTGACAATGGTAGCCCCAAACACTTTAATCTGTCAATGTCTTTGTTTCGTTCAGGAAGTCTGTAAGTCAATCTTCAAGTACCATAGCTACTGCACTTAATATGTTTTGAAAAAAAATGTTCATATGTTTAACACAACAATCTTTAATCTAATCATTGCACTCACATAAGTGTCTGTTGTGCCTTCCTTCCCATTAACTTGCCTGGTAAGTGTTTCTATGGCTTCATTTCTTTGTCCCAGTAAAGTACATTATTTATTCGCATTTCTCCTTTGTTTGTCCTTATGTGAGATCATCCAATTTATTCTTATCTTATATCAGTTCAGTGCAGTTCCTTCATTGGGTTGTCTTATAGGTATGTTGCAACCTAGCTATTATGTCCAGCAGTCTCTGCTGCATCAAAATGTATATACCTTCAGAATGTGAATTTTGAGCATTTCTCATTTAGCTTTCTTTGAAGCTTCTGACAGATCCTGTCTGTGCCACTTTTTCATAATAATATCACTAACCAATGGGTCTGCCACTCATAGACTTCAGTAGTGTAGGCTGGGCTTCAGTGTCTCAGATGGGCAGAATGTCTATAAATACTTCCAGTTCCATATCATTAAAATTACAGTCAGATAATATACAAGTAACAATTACATGTGAGCATGGTCTTGATCAAACCAGTACTAAGCGGACAAAACTAATGACCTACTCGCATCTCCCAGCCCAGGGATTAAACAGATATAATCTCTTCCATAGAGTGTAATGCATACCATTTGTCTATGAAGCTAGTGTTGTGTTCAGCTGAATATAGAATAGCAAGGATCCTGAGGTTGCCAAACCTTCAAACAGGACACTGTCTATTATTAATATCATACTATATTGATGTCCCACCATAAAATTGTATAATTGTTAACATCTGACCACAAATCAGTCAACTGCAGGATAGATACTGGAGACTGAGGATTACATATATTTAGACTGTAGAAATTTACAATGATTAAATGTTCATTCTTGGTACTGTGTTTATATAAACAATTGGTAGCCCAGATGATTATAATTTAACATAATGACTTCCTTTTTGGCTTAGTGATCACTACTTACAATCCCAGATCTCTCTCTCTCGCGCGCTCTCTCTCTCTCACACACACACACACACACACACACACACACACACACACACACAAACATGTCCACACAGAGAAATAAACCCTTTATTTGCTAGCTTTCTTTCTTAAAACAATATAATGTTCACCACCCCTTTCTTCAACTGCTTAATGGAAACTCTCAACACTTTACCATTCTAAGTTATGCCAGCTGTTGATGTGACATTAGGCAAAGCTATGACAAGCTGTTCCACAAAAATAATTTTCAACAAATTTACCACACTCAGCATTCTTTTAATTTTCTTGTATTCAGTATTCCAAGACCTCATTAGCAGTCAACTGTCTGTTCCACCAGTCTTTCATTGAAATAAAAGTTATCTGTATCTAAATAAATACAAGGTTAAAACAATGATGAGAGAGAGAGGTGTCTCCAATCAAAGCAAATATATAGCAAGCACTTTTGTATTCTAAAAACTAAACAAACATTGGCACTACAGGACCAGTGACTTGAATGGAAAATAAAAATCACACAATAACAATCTAATATTATAACTTAGCAGATGAATAATATTAATCTCCAGGAGGCAAAACACTGTCAGTTTATACTCAAGTCCAGACACAGTTCAGACTGGAAACGATTGACATTGTAAAAATGTTGACGTACTTATGGTAAGAACTGCATCTTATCTTACTGAATGAACTACAAAAGAAGGCTCCTAGTAATATTGATAAAAAAATGTAGGTATCAGGCTGAGAAGAATCTGTTGACAGCCATTTTGTTTAGTCTCTTCACAGCAAAAAAAATAACTTTATGATTTAATTACAAAAGTTAAATTACTCTTAATTTGCGCTCATATGTGTCAGAGATTTTTCAAAAATATTCTTCCAAAGTCATTTGACATACTTCTCTATGAGTATGAAGGGAGGATGGATGCATACTACAAGGATATAATCTCCATGTAATCTAAAGTTGTGTAAAGC
>NC_056736.1:809909021-810064021 GCF_019279795.1 Protopterus annectens
AGGGCACTCTCTCAACATCAGATAAGTTCACAGTTATTTTTGATATATGCTAAAGTTGGAAATAGTAGATTGTTATCTAAGTGTAATACACTACATATATATATATATATATATATATATATATATATATATATATATATAATCAGACAGAAGCTATATATGTTGGCAAAGTATATTTTATTCTTCTTGTCTTTATATTTTTTATTACTGAATATATTATTGTTTTTGCTCTCGGCTATTCCCTCACCATTTGCAACTTTACATTAACATCACATCATTTTATGTTAATCTTCATATCCATTAATTTTGCCTGCTGCACAAAGTCTGAATTTTCACAGAATATGGAGATCCAGGTTATATGAAAGTCAATGAACAATATCCAGTTTATTTTTATGGACAGAGAAAGGATGATTAAATAGCAAAAAGAATGCATTTCAAGTAACAAGACATGATACCTATTCTGCCTCTAGATACAGATCTGTTCACTTTAATATAATAATGAAGTCAGATTGCGCTGTTTACACACTTCATAATACAAATTAAAAAGGTGACACTAGGAATGTGATACTTTTCAACCTGATTTATTGCATGTGTTTTGGCAATGCTGTTTTGATTCAGAAATGGTTGATGTCATTTTACAGTGTACCTTCCAAAATACATTAAAAGTTAATGAAAAAACATTATGCATAATAAGTTTTGGTTTTGAGATTAATGTTTTATTAGAAATACTAATTTAAAAAGTATAAAGCAAATACCATGACAGACAACAGAGTGTTCCATCTCCTTTTCTCTCAGTGTCTGTGATATAAGATATTGGTTGAGATTCTGCAAACTGTTACATTTGGTGCAGGTAACCTTAAATGTAGGAAGTAGCAGTAAAATAAGAAAAATATAATTTATGAAACTGCATGAAAAGAGGCAATTAACTGATCTGAGACATTAAGCATTCTTTTAACATCATATACCAAAAAATGAATTATGGTTCTGTAAACCAACAGCTATGTACCTATATTATAGCAACACAGTTATTCAGCAGTAATCCACTATAATAAAGTGTGCCACTGCCCACTGTAGTGTCTGAAATTAGGCAACATGTCAAAGTACCCAATACCTTCATATATAAATAGACATATGTGAATGGAACATGTTGATACCTCGCTTGCTCAAAATAATGCATACCATGTGCCTCTAAAACAACTTTAGATAAAATGGTAGATTCTTTTTTAATGCAGTAATATGTGAAACAGGCTCTGTTAATGAGCATTGGTATTGGTTTAGCAGAACATAGAGTTCTGCAGCAGTCAGCTTTGAAATTCACATTTCTTTACATGGATCACAGTTTATTTTTTCCAGTCTACATATAAACAAGACTGGGATAAAGAGCCATTTCACAAGAGGAGTGGAATTTCCAAACTGAGCAGATTTTATAGCACTAAATCATGGCTGGGTGTGGGTAATGCTGGATTTACCCACAGTTGGTATGGTTTGGTCACAAGGGTGAACAAAACCAACTGTGGGTAATTCAGCATTACCCACACCCAGCCATGGGTTATTGCTATTATACAATGCCATTATTTAAGAAAAACAATTACTTACTTTTCTTAAATAATGTTTTTGTATAATGGTACCGTGGTGTTCTTCCACTTTGATTTTGTATCCTGAGACTTTCTAGATGTACTGCGCATGCGTTTTGAGTTTACGTTCCCAAGCTTATGCAGTACATCAGTTTTTTGAAATGGAAGCAATGGAGAAAATAAGCTCTCCATTGCTTCTTCTTTTTCTTTTTTTAATTTTTTTTTATTATAAAGTATGAAATTGGGACACCTGGGAGGTACGAGAGAGGGATGGGACAGAGAAAATGCAGGGAAAATCAGGTATGTTTCTTTAGCTTTCTCTGTCCCATCTCTCTGTTGTACCTCTGGACTGCTTAGATTTCAAATTTTATTCATTCATTTATTTATTTATTTTTTGCGGTCAAGAAAAGTTAAAAAGTTACAGCATATATTACTAGAAGAATTTTATTTATTTATTTATTTTACATTTTAACTGGGAAATTCAAACAGGACACGAGTCCATTTTAAGTGTAGGCGCAGGGAGAAAAGCTCCACAAGAACACAATCTACAAAGATCACAAGTAATCCAAAGTATACAGTTTGATTAGGTTATATACAGATTATATATATCAAAATATACAAGAACATAAAATATACAAACACAGATAAACCAACAGAATACATATAATCAAGAGAATATATCGAATTCTTATGAAACAACTTGTGTCAGAGAATAAGATATAAACTTCTAATGAATTGTGATCAGTCAGACAAGGGGTAATAGAGTGATTTAAGGTTAAAACTAGCCTGAAAGTCCAAGTGACCAGACTTTTTTCTGTTGGTATATGCTCAATTTACAATGCGCACTCTGTCTGGGTTGGCCAATCAGTGTGCTTGTTTTTGAATGCTAATTGCCAGTAATTGTATAATCTCCTCTACACAGTAGTTCAGAGATGACCATCAATATGATGCCCTGTGGTATATATGAAGAAGATGCATGCAAATGTGACTTTTTCAGAACAATGCATGAGACAAACACAGGAATACCCTCAAACAAAGCCATCTTGGCTTGAAGTATATGGGTACACTGGATGGGCATGCTAATTCACACATGTAAAAAAGCTGGACAGGACACTGAGGACTGAATGATTAGGGTAAAGAAGCAGTAAAGGAATATCATGAGTAAACCTTAGGAAGAGGCAATAGCAAAAGTATGGAAACACACATACAAGGAACCAAGTAACATGTCATAATATAACACAGATTGGTTGGCAGAAGGACACTTTTAGGGTATCCAGTCAGCCTAAAATGTTCTGGAAGTGTCCATCTTGAGAATCATTACTCTTACCATACTCTCAGCTTATTTAAACATCAACTTATGGGACCTTAGGCCTTTCTGGAACTTTGGTACATACTTGGAGTTACCATAACTAAGTAAGTGGGCAATGATGGTCTCCTCCATGCGCATGTGCAAAATAATGCTTGCCTTTACTTTCTTGACCTACATTTTGATAAGTTTTGATAAGCCTGAACTGTAATAGAATGCCATGCCTTACCCTTATTGTATTCCATTAGTGTCTTCCCTTTTCAAGTGAAAATTGTTTCATCTCCCCTATCCCTTTATCATACATCATGCCTTCAATCTTTTTCATTATCCTAGTTATTTTTCTAAATCCATATTCAGCACCGGTATGTTTCTTTTCCTGTAAGTCTCTAAAACTCCCCACAGTATACAAGCTATGCCTTTACTGGTGGATGTAACAGGACATTGTTATGTCAATGTCTCTAGATACACTTTCCATTAGAGATGTTCCATAATATAGCAATAACCCACGCCTGGGTGTGGGTAATGCTGGATTTACCCACGGTTGGCGTGGTTTGGTCCCGAGGGCGAATCCCGAGGGACCAAACAAAGCCAACCGTGGGTAAATACAACATTACCCACACCCAGAAGTGGGTTATTGTTATTATACCATGACATTATTTAAGAAAAGAAACTATTACTTTTCTTAAATAATGGCATAGTATAATGCCTGTTTACTGCCCTTCCACAGATGTCTGGCATCCGCGGCAGTTCTGATGTACTGCGCGCCTGTGCAGTACATCAGAGTTGTGGGCAAAAGCAACGGAGAAAGCAAGATCTCTGTTGCTTTTTTTACTGTTTTCGCTATGTTTAATGGGTTTAACATAGCGAGACAGTTTTAAAATAAGCAACGGAGATGTCCGTTGCTTATTTTAAAACTGTCTCGCTATGTTAAACCCATTTAACATAGTGAAACAGTAAAAAAAGCAACGGAGATCTTGCTTTCTCCGTTGCTTTTTTTTTTAAATCTGTCTCGCTATGTTAAATGGGTTTAGCATAGTGAGACAGCTTTAAAATAAGCAATGGAGATCTCCGTTGCTTATTTTAAAGCTGTCTCGCTATGTTAAACCCATTTAACATAGCGAGACAGTGTTTTAAAAGTAGAGTTATACTAATGGAAAAAAGTCAGGGCGACCGGACCTTTTTCCATTAGTATAACTCGATTTACAATGTGCACGCTGGCCAATCAGCATGCACGTTTTGGGGGGGTCATGGTATAATATCTGATTTGCTTTCATTGCTACAATTTATCATTATACCCACTGGTTTGGATTTTCTGTAATATGTTTCCTTTTTGTAGATGGATTCCTTTCACTGTGTATTTTACTCTTTGGTTCTCATATTGCAGTTACGGATATATGTCAACTTAAGAGTTATACCATGTAATTTATTTCTGCATGCAAGTTCTGTAAAATGTATTATTAGGAATAACTGATGGGTATTACTGAGTTCATCAGAAATTATTAATAATTTTGGTGAGCAACACAGCGTTTTCAAAGGACTATTGCCCATGAATGCTTCCCAGAGACAATAACCACACTAAATTGGTTGAGTGACTATTTATTAGTTGCCAAATCAAGCAACTCGATATTTTAGTATTTATTTTATTTATTTAACATTTGTTAATCGGGAAAGTCCGACTTGGAACAAAGCCAATTTTCAGCGGAGGCCCGGGGAGAAAAGCTCCAGATGCATGTCTTGTAACTTGTATTTATTTTATCATATAACTGTGCATTGTCAAGTACAATTTCATATACAATATTTACAGGCAAAGCAATGTAAAAACAAGAATCTGGAATAGCACAACTGGTCAGCCATCAGAGAAGCATAACTGACCACTCTACCAAACTATATCATATAACCTGTAAATGCTAATGGAAAATGGGGTAAACCACTTAAATATGCCAAAAGGGCTGCTAAAAAGTTGCTTCCCTGGCTACCCTATGATTAAAGAATCTCTTCACTGATTCAATAGATGTAGCCTTAACAGCCTCTTTCCAAACCAGTCAAGTATAGTAACTGACCACACTATCAAGCTTCCCATCATAATTGCTGAAGACTCAGAAAATGTCTACAAATCTTTAATAAAGTGAGACAAAAGTCTCTGTTTTGGTACCTTACCCAAGACCTACCTTGACTGAACTGGCTAACATCTGAAATTCCTTTGTTGTAGGTAATAACTGATGGCAGATCATATTTCTACTACCTCTCCAAATAATATCAGAACTAACTGTTCTGAGACCCATACAAATTTTCTCTTGGCCTAACAACAAACCTCTTAGCTGACCAGTACACATAGGAGTGAACAACTATTATGATAGGCTTGCAGTCTGCAAAAGAAACAATAATTACATTCAAAGCCATGTAATTATTGAAATACCATAGACAAGAAACTGTAAATGACAGCCTACCAAATAAGATACCCTTAAATTAATTAACAAATCCAAGTACTTAACAATACAAAAAATAATTACTTAATATAGCTATTAAAAGTTTTCAATGCCCATTTGCCCTTCTCATTATAAATTTGATAGATTTATCTTCTGCTACCAAGTCTGAGGCCCTACCAATCCTAAAAGAATATGAGGAATATCTACCCTCTACCAACCATTCATGGCTTAATTGTTTCTTCAATATTGCCACAAATTGCCTATGCTGTACTGGTGTAAGATCATAAAAACTAAAAAAAAAAAAAAACATATCAGTACACAGTGACAACATTTTCCATGACAAAGCCCACCTCACATATCACAAGAAACCATACCTTTGCCTTTCCAAAACCACATTCTGAGCTCTCCTAATCGGATCCATTTTGGACCTGGTTTACCAAAGCATTTGTTCATCTGAAGTAATAACCAGATCTTCCTCCTTATAGATTTTCAGTAGCTCATTAATCACAAGCAACCCTTCATAAAGAAAAATTACCAAAGTATCCTACAATAGATGATCTTCAACAGAAGACACCACCATATAAATACCTCTGTGAACAACCTTCAACAATCGCTGCCCATTGGACAATCTCTTATCAACTAACAAGCTACTCATCATCTCCCAACCTTTCAACATCCTTACTATAATTCAATGCTTTATATTGTCCTCCCATCCTACCAGTTTCACTGCAGCACTAAATGCTGGTGTCCAAACCTGAATTGCATGTATTAAATAATTTACTCCCCCACCTATATACCAAATACTGTGCTACTAGCCTGAAAAATAATGACACTGGTAATCTCCAAACTCTGGACCCTACCCAGTTCGGGTTTGTAAAAGGCAGATCATGTCTCCTAAACTTGATAGACTTTTTTGAAGTGGTCACCGAAGCTGTAGATGAGGGTAAGGTGGTGCACTCAGCCTGACTAGATCTCGCCAATGCTTTCAACACTATCCCCCACTCTAGAATTATAGACAAACTCACTAAACTAGGTATAAATCCCTGTGTCACAAGATGGGTTGCCATCTGGCTCACTGACCGAACTGACACTGTGAAAGTAGCAGACTCTAAATCCAACTTCAGACCAGTGACAAGTGGAGTACCACAGGGTTCAGTCCTAGGTCCTCTCCTGTTTGGTATCTACTTCTCTGAAGTACAGGCTAAGAAAGAAGGTCTTTGGCTATTAAAGTTCGCAGATGACTGCAAACTAGGAGCCATAATCAAATCTCCTAACGATGTGGACATTCTACAAAAGGGCCTCACTGAGACAGATGCCTGGTGTCAAAGCCATGGCTTCAAGCTCAATGCCAAAGAGTGCATTGTCATCCCTTTTGGTAAAAACTCTGTACCCATGAACTACCACATAGGCGGTAGTCTACTTAACAGCAAAAGTGTGATAAGAGATCTTGGGACACAGGTGGACAGTAGTCTCTCCTTTGATAATCACATCGCCACAGTAGTCAGCAAATCCTTCTACATGGCACACCTCATCACAAAAGGTTTCTCATCCAGGAAAAAAGAGGTCATTGTTCCCCTGTACTCATCAATCTCTACTCATTGCTCATTAGACCCATTATAGAGAACAATGCCCCTTTTGGTCTGTACCTCACAAGACATCTACAGCAACTGGAAAGGCCACAGAAATACCTCACAAAGAGGATTACCGGCCTCAAACAGATGTCCTATGCAGACCGTCTCAAAAAACTCCATCTTTACTCTGTCACATATTGCCTACTCAGAGACAATCTCTGCCTAACATACAAAGCTATGTCAAGCCGAGAGCTGTTAGACATGCTCCACGTAAAGAAATCCCAATCCCTCCGAGTTACATGCTCTAGGGACCTAAACCTTGTCACCACAATAAACAGAACATGCTGGAGGGATAGATTCCTGTCTCAGAGACTTCCCATGCTCTGGAACAAACTACCTATCTATATCAAACAAAGCTCCTCATTAGCATTCTTCAAGAAAAATCTTGATGATTGGATGGGAGATAGGAAATTCACCCCGGGGATCACTTCTGTAGCTCTGCTTGACAGAGGCACAGGAAAATAATTTTCTTGGGTGGCAAAAGCCAGGGTACCATTTGGCTAGGCTTATATAGGCCCTAGGGCCAATAGCCTAGTACCTACCTATGAACCTATGACAGAATAACCTCTCTCACATGACAGTAAACCACTCACAAATGCATCAAAATGACCACAAAGTTGAATTGTTAGCTTTCTGGGAAGGGCCAATCCATGATTGCTTAGTCAACTGATCTGCTATAGATTGGCAGTCTACCAAACTTCCCCTGGCACAGCTGCAGGTAAACTTTCTACATCTGCTGCAATCATATAATATCCTTCGTCCAAGCCAGAGACGTTTTCTGCAGCTGGGGTGCTGCAAATCACATGCTGTTAAAATAACCTTACAACCCTATGCCATCTGCAGCATCAATATGCAACTGAAACTTATCTAAAGATACCCAGTCTTCCTGATGTAATGTCATACCTTTAAAATCCATCAGAAATTGATCCCAAGTCAACAAGTCTTCTTTTGTCCTTTCAGAAATCCTAATCTATGATGCTTCTTATTCTTTTGTCCTCTCAATACGTTTGATAAAACCTTTTTAAATAACTTACCTGGACCTATCATTCTACATGCAAACTACAGCAACTATAACAATTCCATGGCCTTCTTACTTAGCATACCTGGTCTCTAGCTTATCCTCAGGCAAATGAAACAAAACCATGTCAAAGAAGAAAATACCTAGTCCCCCACACCCTAAACACATAGATTCCCCTTCTCTAAAACTAACTCTCCCCTTGTCTCACTTCCTGTGATACCATATCCTGTGTAACCAACTAACCATCCTGGAGCAGGCTTCACACACAATGTCCGACCAGGAAAACCACACAGCTCACTGTTCATTATTTAACAGGAAACAGTTTAGATGATCTAAGTGGAAGTTTTGTCATTTCATCAAAATTTATCAACAGTTTACAAATCCTTTACCTGTGATATTTGTTTTCTCATAGAATATATTGTGTAGTTTTGAGGCAATACAGAGTAAGTGCAATACCATTTATGTACATAAAAGAATCAGAAAAAGAAAGTTAAAACATCAGCATATTTTAGTAATATAAATATAGAGTGGAAACGAATGTGCTAACATCAGTAAAATGCTTTATTTTCAGGATTTAGAATTCATATTGCTATCAGAGCTAACCATATGTCTATAGCAGCTGAAATACATAACTGATTACTAAACTAAGGGCTTCAGCATTACCCATGAAGAGCAGGCAAATTGACTTAAAGCTGATTACAGCAATGATGGAGCTTCAGTTGGAGCATTCTGCTTTAAAATACCTATAAAAAGTGTGAGTGAACATTTTACTTGGTATGAGGAAGTATTGTGGCATTAAAGGATATCAGATGCATACATTTAGTTATTTTGTGTGTGTGTGTGTGTGTGTGTGTGTGTGTGTGTGTGTGCGTGTGTGTGTGTGTAAAAATTGACATTTGATTTAACTGCCATTTGACTTGCAGTGTTGAGTGATCTTTTTATGAAGAATTACAATGTCATCAAATTCCACTGCAGGTTTGTTTTTACCTTTTTTACAGTTGAATGCTGTGGCCATTTTACTGCAACAGGCTTCCTATATTGATGGCCTTGTGCCATTTCCCTGTAGCTGTGCAGCTGGGGGAATTTAAATATTTAAATAAGTGGGTGGAGGAGTGGAACACACTTGCTCACCTTAATATGCTGCCAATCAGTGTTGCTCCACCTGTACCATCCTGAAAATCATTCCCAAGTGGCACACACCTTTATCGCTTGAGACTCTAATGATAACACACCAATTGATGTGACAGAATTCTTCTGCCCTCATCCAATTAAGTGGTGCGAGAGTAAGTCCGACAGACTTCAAGTCATGTACCTGTGTTGGTAGGCATAGGCAAGTGTTATTTCATACCACCATGGACCCATAGCAAGAGGCAGATGAAAACCAAGGAGGAGGATCAAAATGGAGGTCTAGTTCACACCATGGCCTTCCTCCAGCATGCCAAGCATGCTGTTCCCCCTTTTATCAGTGGGCTAACCCTTTAACTGTTTATAATTGTTGAATTGTGGACAGGTATAAGCAAATCACAAATTTAACTTGAAAACAAGACATCAGTTCAGACTTGTTGGACCTGGATAACAACACTCCTTCATCTAAAGAGCGAAGGCATTTTGCAGGATGGTAAACCATTTTAAATTACACATACCAAAATGTAAAGCATTTAAATGAGTGCAATCAACACTGTAAAAGTCTTTGTTTTCCTTGAGTAAATCAGGATAAAGATACTCAAAGTTCTAAAAATTCTGTCAGTTTGATGGCAGAAGATTCTCCTGGGTTATTTTATGGCTTCTGGTTTATGAGTACCACATCAATGCTATCTTGGAAAGATGACAAACAAGATGTAAAAACTTGGGCACCTGCTATGTAGACTGGCCTAATTAGACAATATTCTGGCCAATACAACATATTTGTACACATGAAGCAAATCACTACCATTCAAGCTTGTATCTCAAAGTCATTCACCAACAGTTCCTTAAAAATTTCCAAGAGTTTAAACCAGGACAAACCAGAAAAATTCCTGCAACGGTACTGTAAATTTTGAAGGAGCCAGATAAAGATTTATTCCATTCCTGCAAACTTCATCTGTGTTAGCTGCTCTAATAGTGTATGGATGGTCTATAATCAGCAGGTGCTTTCTACCTAAAAAAGAAAGGAAAATGTATTAATAACTGATGTAAGCAAAGAAGGGATAAAAGACCACCTACCTGTCTTCTTTAAAACTTGTGTAGATTGATCCTGATTTGCTACATCAGCCCTTCTCCCTTTTCTGAATGAATGGCAAGAAAAACCTTTATTTTATTTTATTTTACATTTGTTTACTGGGAAAGTCTGACTGGACACAGCTCCATTTACAGCGGAGGGCCAGGGATAAAAGCTCCACAGAAAAAGAAAGACAGTTAAACTATCATAATATGAACAAGACAGTAAATACAAATACAATTAAACTATCATAATATGAACAAGACAGTAAATACAAATATACTGTAGGTATATTAAAGACAATAAGCAAGAGAGAAATATTTGAACAAAATCCATCGACCATCCTTAACATAGGATAATAGAGATAAGTATTTTCATGGAGATAAAGAAAAACAACTTATTTACATGAAAACATTAAGAGTAAAAATGAGAGCAAATAATAGCAATGCCTTTTGGACAGTGCCTCAGAGCGATCTGAGTTTGGCAATAGGTTAGATGTCTGAGTCTCATTTGTTAATTGGGTGAGATGCAAGAGCATAAACAGGTATTCATCAGATGAGTTTTGATTGAGATTTTAAACTGAGTGATAGTGGGGATAAATGTATTAGACTGAGGAAGGTTGTCCCAGGCCTTAGCTATGGTATGAGAGAACAGGACTTTCCCTGCAGTGTTGTTGACTCTAGCAATGCAGAGAAGAGATTTTTCGTTAGAACATAGAGGGCGGTTTGCTATGTAGGGAGTGATAAGGTAACTTAGTGCAGGCAGGGGTTTTATCAGGATGCTTTAGAATATTGTAGGCTATGACAAGCTGTTGATAAAGAAGTAATTGTGGAAGTTCAAGGCACTTTAGGTTACTTAGATCCTGGTGGTGGTGGCTTCTGAAAGAGGAATTATTAGCAAATTTAGCTATTTTATTATAACATGCCTCCAGTCTGGTTAGATATTTTTTTCTAATATGGATACGAATTGGTGCGGCATACAGCAGAGTGGATACAAGATGGGTTTGTGCTAGGGTGATTTGCTCATTATCAGAGAGGTACTTTTTATGTCTATATAGAGTTCCCATTTTTTATGGACCTTTTTAATGGTTTGTGAGATATAAACATAAAAGTGAAGGTTATTGTCAGTTTCAACACTGAGTAGCTTAGTGTGTGCAGAAGGAGAAATAACAGTACCATTTTTGGAAGTGATAGTGAAGGAGAGAGGAATAGATTTGGCTTTTGTGGCGGGAATAGTAGCGGTTTTGTCTTATTGGGGTTTAGGATAAGATGAATATCATCAATCCAAGATTCAACAGAGATAAAGGATTCCTGTGTGATTTGCTGTAGAGTGGTAAGTAAATGAGCTGAGCAGATCAGGGTAGAATCATCTGTGCACTGTATAAGAGTGGCATGATGGGTGGTGGTGGTATGAAAATGATTTGTAAATATAGTGAAAATGAGTGGCCCTAATATTGAGCCTTGTTGTACACCTATAGTAGTTGGCAGTAAAGGAGATAGTTCACCATCCCAAAGAACATATTGATACCTGTTTGACAGATAATTTTTGAACCAGGCAATACTTGAGGGAGCAAAGGAGAGGGAGGCTATTGTGTCAAGTAATTTAGAATGTGATACCATGTCAGTTGCCTTGGACAGATCTAATAATACAGCTGATACAAAGTTATTATTATTTGGTTAATAAAATTTGTGAAGGAAAGAAGAGCAGTTGTTGTACTAAGATATGGCAGGAAGCCATGCTGCATACTGGACAGGAAATTGTGTGTGTGCAAGAATCGCGTGACTTGTAAATGAATGTATTTCTCAAGCAGTTTGGATAAGGGAGACAGAATGGCAATGGGATGGTAATTGGAGAATTCATAGGAGCAGCCACCTTTATGTAGCAAAATAATATGAGAGACTTTCCATAGGTGTGGGATGTAGGCTTCTTGTATAGAACGGTTGATAAGGATGGAGATGGGGTAAGATAAGGCATCAGCAGCTATTTTTAGGTAGTAAGCAGGTAGACTATCAGCAGCCCGGGTGGTGGGTTTCAGCTTATGGAGAAGTTTTTTGATTACAGAGCTGGAAACAGTTGAGAGGGTGAAGGAGGGGATGTTATCTGGACATTTGGGAGGAGTGGATTTAGTGTTTTTTTTTGGATAGTTGGGAAGATAGTAAGAGAGTGAAATGTTGATTAAATTGAGTGGCAATATGATTAGTGTTATTGGTGGTGTTGGGAGCTGGGGTGGTGGTTTTGCCAGGTTTGAGTAGGGAGTTAATTGCTAGCCAAATTGCTAGCCAAAACTTATGAGGGTCTTCTGAATGTTTGTTCTGAATGTTATGAAAGTAATTTGCTTTATCTAGTTTGATCTGTTTTTTGGCCAGGTTCCTAAGATAAAGGTAGTTTTGTTTGGCAAGGCTGGTACTGCCCTCTTCTAGACTTGCAATGCTTTGTCTCTGGACTTTAGTAGGGCTCTTGTGTCCCTGCTAAGCCATGGAGCATAGTTTGCCCTCACTCTAATTTTCCTGATAGGTGCAACTGTATTAAGGATATTTGTGAAAGTACTATTAAAATAATCAACTGCACTGTCTAATTCTAGGGTTCTTATTGGTTCCCAGTCACATTGTTTTAGGATATTGTTAAGAGCTAAGGGGTTTAGTTTATGGTGATTCCTGACCGGTCTATAAACTATTGGTTTGGCGTTTATGTAAAACGAAGGTGGACAGGTGGTCACTAAGACCATCTGGTAGACACCCTGCTTGGTAGTTTTGCTGCAAACCTGTTCATGAAACTCCTTGACTCAACAAAGCCTTACTGAGTGTGTCATTAATTTCCTTTAGCAAAATTTTTTGACTTGACAGGAGACTGGAAACTGGTGGTTTGTGATGCTTAACTGTGGCTAGTTGGTGTAATAACTCAGACCAGTGAACCAGATAAGTTATTCTCCAGAGCCGAGTACTTGTTGACACTAGTTGCTTTGATCAGTTTTTGATATCTTGACAGAAATGCTGATCTGCATTTTGCTTATTATAATGCCCTATTCATCTAACTGTTGCAGCAGTTTGCTGATCTAAAAGCATCCGCATATAATTGTGAAAATAGTTGTCCAGATTGCAAATGTGTGGAAGTCCATTTAAACTGACATAATACCTAATATTATGGTGGCTAATGAACCTGTTAACTAGTCAATGGCCAATAACATCAGGGAGACCAGTTATCCTGGCCAAGCATATGATTGCTGCTAAGTGTCTTTGCAGGGTGCTAGCTGCTTTCTTTAATAAGATCCTTTGGAGTAGGTAGTATATAATGACTTTTACTGACTGATGTCTATTTGCAGGTGGTAACATGAGATATCACAATTTCTTCTTTCCCACTTACTAATCACAGGTTCTTGGTAACTTTGCTACCCATGGGTGCAAGTGACCCTATGAGGAAACTTAAATAAAATCATTGAATTAGAAAGGGTATTGTGAACTTGTTTGAGTAATCCTTGAACTCCTTCACCAAAATCAGTACACCGATGGGAGAATGCATGGTATTATATGCATGGTTGCCCTCCGCCAAAAGGACAACTTAACCCTGGGGTTAACTCCTGTGTCTGGGATGGTGGCCTCTCTGAGACCCCTAAAATAGAGGAGGATGCCTGTTGACCTGTCCAGGACCAACATTAGGAAGACAGGTGAAATTTTCCACTGTGAGAGCCAGTGTTGTTAAATCTAAACACCACCCAGGTGCATTTGTCACTATGAAAGGTCCAGCAAACCTTGTTCTTAGGTCAAGAGTCAGTCACAAGTTTGGAGTTTGTAGGACAAGTTTTATATAGTATGACACTAAAACATGTGTCTGAATGTCTTTCCCATTGGAAGCATATGTTCACAGCTTTCAGCTTTCTGAAGCACTGGTCATACCAGTTCCATGATGATTCGCATCTAATGTGGTTAGCTTCCTAAGCAGTTAAAAATAAACTAATAATGGTATGGCTTAATAAGGTTCTTTTAAAATGATCACTGCCAGAAACACTGCAAATTTGGCCATCCAACTGTGACAATTCTCAACTACTACTTTTGTATATACATTCTTCCCTAAGCTAGCCAATGCTGTTACCATGTCTTTGAACATAACCTTATCTGCCTCCAAAAAGATTTTGTATACTGTCTCTATCTACTTGATCAAAGTAGATACATAAGCAAATCCAAGCCACTTGCCGATCTCTGCAAAATTTGAGTAGATATTTTCACTGTGTATTGCACTTTTGAACTGCATTTTTTACCATGTCTCTGCTTATTTGAAGTGTTTTTTTTAATTGTTGCACTTTGTTTGCTGTAGCATCAACTAGATTTAGACCTGCTGAATCTAGTTCTGTTTGTATAACTCAAGCATTAAACCAGGCCATCTTTAGTTGGAGAGGGTTCCCCTGCACCCTACTGGCAGGAGTGTGCAGTTAGAGCTCATCTGATTGAAGGTTGCTGGAACACTGCTCACTTCTGAGCTTTTTTATTGGTTAATTTGTTTAGATCAGTTTGTGCTCGTTTGCTACATAATACCACATTTTGTACATCACCCACTGCCAGGCAGCTGTGTGGGCACATTTGATAGTTATAGATGCAAACACTTTTGCCTGCAGATTTTCCCTTAGTACTCTGCTGGTACTCCTGCTCCATCAGTGAGTTCTCATGATTGTCCCTCACTGACAGTTGATATATTCAGCAAAGTTACTGAGGTACCAGCACAGATCCTACGCACTAGCCCTTTATATTTTTGTCCACTTTTCCTGTCCTCTACTTTACCTGGTCCTTTCTGTACTCTTCCTGTTTTCTGACAATTAACTTGCCTAGAATTATGGATGGACAATATTCCACAGTTTCTCCAGCCAGCCTGGTTGACACGAGCATCCTGAATCAATGTAGCAGTTGCCTCATGTACACTGACAACCCACTTCTTCAAGTCCAAACAAATTCATTATGTCAGAGGTGCATCTATGTCAAGAACCTTCAATCCAGACTCTCTCACTTACCAGCCAGTTCATCTGATAGTAAGTATCAACACGTAAACCTAAACATGCAGAGGTCCTTACAAGAGGCTTACTTAAACATTAGAGACCTCCAAAACACAAGCATGCTGCACATAATACATCCTCTGCAGAACATAGCACACGTAATATATCACACACCAGTGTCTCACCAGTCAAGCCCCTATGGAATAACACAAAAACAAACATCTTAGTCATAGGTAACTCAGCTGTGAGACACACAGATGCTCCTCTCACCAGGTTGGATAAGGAAAGGAAAAAGTCCTAGTCAGCTGTCTGTTAGGTACCAGGATCCACCACATCACACATGCACTCAAGTCCCTCAACAACAGGCACTGTTATGATTCCATCATAGTCCTTGTTGGTGTGAATGACTTGAGATGTACATCACTGGACTACATGAAGAGAAACATGACTGAGCTCTCTGATTATGTGTCTCAGTTAGTTATGTCCCAGCCTAAAGCACCATTTACCTTCCCCGAAGATAATACATCAATACAAACAAAAAATGATTGACTTTAACAATTGGCTTAGTTTCTGGTGTCATTCAAAGGGGATCCAGTATCTGTCACCCTGCAATGACATGGTCGACAGACCTTGATGCTTTGCCAGAGATGGTCTTCATCTCTCACCCCTGGAATTTTGAATACTTGCTAAGACTCTCGCCATTCCCATAGTACCTTTTTTAGGCAATATCACAATAACAAAATTCCCAGTGTTAAAATACCCTCTAAAAACAGCCTCAAGGTTATGCTGCTAAACACTAGGAGTCTAAACCAGAAACTGCACTCACTGGAATCAGTCCTCACCATGGAAGATGCTGATATTTGTCCAGTCACTGACACCTGGCTTAAGGCTGCAGACAGCACCCCAGCTATACCAGGTTACATCGACTTCCACATGTTCATATCACAAACTAAAGGTGTGAGAAGTAAGGGAGGTGGCGTACGAATACTCATTAAGGATACATACACCTCTAGAATGGTTAAACAGCACAATTCCCTTGAATTACTTCAGGTGCAATTGACTATTGGTAAGACCCTTCTTCAGGTCATTGCCAGGTATAGGACCCCCTCCATGAATCAGGACATTCACTCAGCCTACTTGGATCCACTTGAGTCAATCAAGATACATCCAAACACCCTGGTTTTGGGTGACTTTAATTACCTGTGCATAGACTGGGTAATCATACATGTTCTAACTCACTTTCCCAAAGGTTCCTGTACTTTGTTAACTCCAATGCCCCAGACCATCTGGTTGACACACCCACAAGAGCTCAAACAACCTGGACCTGGTGCTCAGCAACATGGAGGACCACTGCACCACCCCCAGTGTTTGTCAATACCTGGTGAGATCTGACCAAGAATCAGTCTCACTAGAAGTAACTATAACACAAGACTCCACCCCCCCCCCTTAGCAACAACTACACTAAAAAACGTCTCCAAGGCAAATTACAGCCTCTTACGTAACAGCATAAATAGCTTCATAGCTCCTCCCCCCACTGATGGGACAGACACCTATGCTGAGTTATACACCAATGCTTTATACGAGCATCTTTACAATTGTATTGACTCTGCCATACCTGATAGAACCAAAGCAACATCTTCAAGGAAAAACAAACCTGCCTGGTGGACAACTGCCATTAATAGGCTATACAATAGGAGAAAGAAACTGATGTCTAAGAGTAGGAAGGAACAGTCAGAGGACTGGAAACATTCCCTCCTCAACTTAAACAAGCAAATAAGACTCCTAGTAAAGTCCTCCAAGCTAACTATGAATCCAGATTAGCTTCTCTAACTAAGGATAACAACAAGGCATTCTTTAGTTACATCCATAACCTTAAAGGTAAGACTCAGATTTGTGTTGAACTCATAGTTAATGACACTACATATATAGAACCTGTGGATATAACAAACCTGCTGGCTGGCAGTTTCAGTGAAAAATTCACTCCCCTGTCCCCACCACATATATCCCAAAGCATCCCTAACACCTGTCCCCCACCTAGTATGTCTGAGGAGCAGGTCTTAAACGCCATCTCCAAGGCCAAAAACACAGCCTTTATGGAACCAGACAACATCCTTAGCTGTGTTCTACATGGGTTAAAACAAGAATTAGCATCACAATTGAGCATGCTTTTCAATCACAGCCTAAGCACTGGCTTCATACCAGCAGAATGGAAAACAGCTAACATCATCTCTTTGCACAAAGGGAGTGCATCCACGGACTCTGGGAACTATAGACCCATTAGCCTGATCAGACTTATCAGCAAGGCTATGGAATGAAGTATAATTGACCTTATTAACAAAGATACAGGAAGTCTCCAAAGAATCGACCCTACCCAGTCTGCCTTTGCCAAGGGGAGATCATGCCTGTTAAACTTGGTGGACCTCTTCAAGACAGTCAGCAAAGCCCTTGCGAGGGCAAACCTGTGCATATGGCTGACCTAATCTTTGCCAAGGCCTTTGACACAATCCCCCACTCAGGCATCATTGATAAACTCTCCCAGCTGTGTATCAACCCCATATATTGTCAGGTGGATTGCAAACAGGCTCACTGTTAAAACTCACATGGTCAAAATAGGGGACTCCATCTCCTCAAGCAGATCTGTAACCAGTGGTGTTCTACAGGGATCAATTCTGGGACTCCTACTGTTTGGAATCTATTTCTCTGAAGTACAGGTTAAAACTAAAGGACTGTGGCTGACAAAGTTTGCTGATGATTGCAGGCAAAATCCCTAGTGATGTCAACATCCTGCAAGAAGGTCTTACACAGACTAATGACTGGTGCCAAAGTCATGGTCTTAAACTTAATGCAAAAAATGCATTATCATCCCCTCCAGCAAGGGTGATGTTCCTGCAAACTACCACATCAATAACTATACCCTAAGCACACAGTCAGTGGTGAGACATCTGGGAAGACAGGTTGACAGCAACCTTAACTTCAATCACTTAACTTCTCTAAAGCAAACTTCACACTACTCAAGACTGGTGTGGTATCGTTCAAGGCCCCCGAGCCAGTGGAAACCACAACCCAAGCTGCGGAAGCCCTTACAAATGCCTTCTACGAACACCTCCAGGACTGCATGGATCAGGCAATCCCTAATAAAACCAAGACTCTTTCCACCAAGGGCAAACGTCCAGTCTGGTGGACCCCAGCCATAAACAAACTTTACAATAAGAGGAGAAAGCTGTTACATGATAGAGCAAAATCCATAAAAGAGAAGACACCTTTGATCATTATTAGTAAAAAAATATGAGCACTCATAAAATCATCCAAGGCCAACTTTGAGAGAAAAATTGCCATAGATTCAAAAGACAATCATAAGGCCTTCTTTAGCTATGTTAGAAACCTGGGTGGAAACTCCCAGATATGCTCAGAATTAGTCCAAAATGATACAAAAATCACTGAACCCACAGACATTGCCAACATACTGGCAGACAGGTTCAGTGCAAACTTCACCCCCCTCTCCCCCCAAAAGGAGAGATAACTATCCCAGCGGAGTGCAGCCTCCCAGACATCTCCAATGCGCAAGTGAAAGCTGCTCTCTCTAAAGCTAAAAACACAGCATCAATGGGACCGGATGGTGTTCCCGGCTGGGTGCTACACGAACTCAATGAGGAACTAAACCCGCACATAAGGCAGCTATTTAATCTTAGCCTTACCACAGGATACGTGCCCAAGGAGTGGTGTACGGCAACTGTGGTCCCACTCCACAAAGGCAGTGCCTCTATGGACCCTGGTAATTACCGCCCCATAAGCTTAACAAACCTGGTCTGCAAAGCTATGGAGAGGATCATAATGGAACTCATAAACAAAGACATAGAGGACTTGCAGACATTGGACCCGACCCAGTTTGGCTTTGTCAAGGGCAGATCATGCCTTTTGAACTTGGTCGACTTCTTCGAAACAGTCACCAAGGCCTTTGATGAGGGAAAGGCAGTCCATACAGCCTACCTTGACCTTGCAAAGCTTTCACACAATACCCCACTCGGGTATTATAGAGAAACTTACCAGCTTAAATGTAAACCCATATGTCACAAGATGGGTTGCAAAATGGCTAAAGGACAGAACCCACAGGGTTAGAGTAGCTGGCGCCATGTCAGACTCCAAGCCGGTCACAAGTGGTGTCCCACAGGGCTCAGTCCTTGGCCCCCTGTTGTTCAGCATCTACTTCTCAGAAGTACAGGCTAACATAGGAGGACTATGGCTGACAAAGTTTGCAGATGACTGCAAACTGGGAGCCATAGTGGAAAGTACATCGGACACAGATATCCTTCAGAGGGGTCTCACGGAAACTGATAGCTGGTGCCAGAGCCATGGCCTGAAGTTAAATGCCAAAAAATGTATAGTCATACCCTTCGGGAAAAACAAGGTAACCCCCAGCTACCATATAGGTGGCAATCCACTAAGCACAGAAGAGGTTATCAGGGACCTGGGGACCCATTTTGACAGTCGCCTTTCTTTTGACACTCACATTGCTAAAGTGGTTAGAAAAACCTTCTACACTGCCCACCTGATCATGAAGGGATTCACATCCAGATCAAGTGAGGTCATTGTTCCCCTGTATTCTTCACTTATCAGACCAATGATCGAGTACAATGCCCCATTCGGGATGTATCTCACCCGACACCTGCAGCAATTGGAGAGACCCCAAAAGTTACTCACCAAAAGGATAAAGGGACTCCAAAATCTGTCATATGCTGCCAGACTGAAGAAACTCCAGCTCTATTCAGTCGCATACCGTCTGCTCAGAGGTGACCTGTGCCTGACATACAAGGCCATGTCCAACCCGGAATTAATGGACATGCTCCACCTCAAAAAATCCAAATCTACCAGATCCACTAGAGCAAGTGACTTAAACCTTAGCACTGATATAAATAGGACATGCTGGAGGGATAGATTTGTCACCCAGAGACTCCCTATGTTGTGGAATAAAATCCCGGTCCATGTGAGGCAGAGCACCTCGCTGGCTCTGTTCAAGAGAAATCTTGACCGGTGGATGGCAGATCGTAGGTTTACCCAGGGAATCCTCTCTGTGTCACTGCTGGACAGAGGCACAACAAACTAATGGGCACAGTATTTTTTAACATAAGGGGTGGCGTAAGCCACAAAAACTCTGGGCTAGGCTTATAAATGCCTCAGGGCAGATAGCCTAGTATAAACCTATGAACCTATGAACCTATGAATCACAGTGCCTCCATACTAGTAAGAAGGGCATTTTATATTGCTCATCTCATTAGTAAGGGCATTGCCTCCAGAAAAAAATAGGTCTTAACCCCCCTTTACTCTTCCCTCATCAGGCCAACAGTAGGCTACAATGCTCCCTTTGGTATGCTTCTTTCCAAACACCTGCAGAAATTAAAGATGCCACAAAGGTTCCTCACAAAGAAAATTCAGGGTCTTCAAAATCTGTCTTATGTGAACAGACTGAAATCATTGTCACTTTACTCTGTGACTTACAGACTGGTCAGAGGCAACCTGTGCTTTGCATATACAGCAATCTCTGACCAGCTTTAATGGAAATGCTGTACATTCACAAATCAAATGGCACACTGGTCACCCAGTCAAAGGACCTTAACCTGATATGTGACATCAACAGAACTTGCTGTAGAGACAGATTTGGCTCACTGAGATTGTTCAACCTTTGCCACAAGCTTCCTATTCATGTTAAACAAAGCTACTGATTGGCCCTATTTAAGCATAATTTGGATGACTGGACAGGGGCAATAGGTGCTGATTTTAGTGTCTGCTTGACTAGACACCCTTGGGAATATGGATTGAACTTGGCTATGATTGTAAAGGCCCTGGGGCCATGAGTTTAGTTACCTCCTATGATCCTATGATCCTATGTAGTAATCAACATAATCCCCACTAAGGATTTTATCTTTGATGGAAGCGGTAATGTGTGCTGGGATATGTGACCTTGGAGTAATGCCTTCCTTGTGATTTGAACCTTGACAAGGCCCAACTGAACCCATGGGGGCAAAGAGTTTTAGTATCCTTGTTTGTACCTGTGACTGAGATCCAGCCCATTCTGCTTAATGGACCAGAAAAGTGGTGAACTGTCAATTATATCCTTATGTTCCCCTCCTACTAACTGCGGAGGTGACATGTTGTGACCCCCTCTTAACATGTCTCAGTTTGCTCCAACACTTCACTCAAGAACCATGTCAAAGTGTCTGGAAAGCTTCTAAAAACTCCACAGGGCATTGTCTGGCTGACAGATTTCCCTTGTGACCACACCATCCCAACTACCTCTAAATTGTAATTATCTTCATCATCTAAACCCATTATCTGCACATGAAAGGGTGTTAGTGGATTAGGCCAAGGTTGTTCCTTAGTTTTGATCCTTGATGTGATGACCGTGCCCTGGCCCAGTAACAAAGGAGCCTCAATCCTCACCACTAACACCAAGGAGGTCATCTCCTAGCAGAGGAAAGGATAACTAATACACACAGTAAAGTACAATTTCCCTTAAGTGCACACAGAGATCACAGTCAGTCTGGCGGTGGTTGCTTCCTTGCTCTCCAGGTCACCAATAAGACTCCCCATTGGCACAGCTATAGGGTTCAGATCTCAGCCTAGCTGGCAAGCTAACCTCCAGTACCAACTCTGCCCAACCAGTGCTTCGTGTCCCTATCCAGATAGCTGACACACCACACACTTTGAATTAAGTATTTATAGAACTTCACAGACACTCCTGGGAAAGGCTGACACAGATTCACCAGCTGTGCCCCTTTATCCAGACTATACCGTAGTAATTTCTGCCAACTCCAGCTAATATTATTATCAGCTACCCAAAGGCCCTTGAAAGGGTGTCCAATTATTACTGTGCAATATTATTATCCAATTGGTAATGTGACTATTCAGTCTAAGGCTTATTTTAGAGTGGCCTATTACAATGAACTCTAGAAATATGCAATGTACTCTAGAGCCTACTTCTACACAAATCAGCCACAGGTAAATGCTTTTAAAATATTTAATAATAAATAATTAAAACACAAGACCATACTACTGCACCACAGAGATATCTAAAAGTTCAGAGATTACACAGAAACTTAAAATAATGCAGTAGGATGGGTCTGATGTCAAAGAAAAATACAATCTAACTTTCTAATCTTTAGCTAATCTTAAGAGAAAACACAGTCCTAGAATCCTACTAACGGATAGAAAATGCATAAGCAGTGCTGGTGATGATGGTCCAAGACAAATGCTTCTAGTCTCTCTCTCAACAATAGTTTTTAAAACACTAACAAACAACTCTGCTAAGGCCCTCCCAAATTACATAATTTTGACACTTAGTCTGGAGTTCCCAGGCCACAAACTGCATTATTTAGCAAGCTAACACATGCTCAGGAAACTACAACAATAAAATACATTTCACGTGTATACTCTAACAATTATTCCTTAAGTTAAGATAATAGAAATAATGTGTTCAGCCAGTCACTTCAGCAACATTATTTAGATAATTGTAACTTCAAAGGACATTTGAAATGCTTGGCTTGATTTTCCTTACAGCAGATGGCAATGTGGCAACGATCTTGAAGTTCACATTTTACAGTGTTTTCTTTCATTTAAAAACACAAGCCTGTATTTTACATTTATTTATACAAATGATAGAATTATGTATCAAATTCTATTTGACTAGGCTGGCAGCCTTCGGCCATCTTTCCCCAATCTTCACATCTCTTCTCCCATGGAGAACTCAAGCAAGTTTTTCAAGTGACCCTTGAGAAACGCTGCTTGAGAGAGTTAGGTCTATCTGAGGATACCTCACCCCATTCCCTGTCTTGAGAGCCCATCTGCATTGGCATTGCTACTCCCAGTGTGGTGCTGCACTGACATATCATATGCTTGCAACCCCAGGCTACATCTTAGCAACTTGGCATTTTGCTGACTGGCTCTGTTTAACCATGTTAGAGGGTTGTGATCTGTCATTACACTGAAATTTCTTCCATACAGATAAGGCTGAAGTTTCTGCAAGGCCCTCACTATAGCTAGACATTCCTTTTATACAGCTGCATAGCATTCCTCCCTGGGTTGGAGCCTATGACTGAGATAAACCATTGGGTGCATTTCCCCCTCTGAAAAAATCTGGCTAAGTACAGCCCCCACCCCATGGTTTGAAGCATCCACTTGCACAACAAATTCTTTGCTGCAATCTGGACTGGCTAACACAGGAGGTCCTCCCAAAGCTTCTTTAAGCTTCTGAAATGTCTGCTCACATGCTGGGGTCCACACTACCTTATCTGGCCTGTTCTTCCTTGTCAGGCCTGTGAGGGGAGCAGCTATGGTACTATAATTGGGGACAAACTTTCTGTAGTACCCTACTGTCCCTAAGAATGCCCTCACCTGCTTTTTGGTAACAGGTGCAGGCCATGCCTGAATAGCTTCCACTTTGTCAGGTTCTGGCCTTATCTTACCACTCTCGGCTCTATGTACACTTTGTGCTCCTGCCGTCTGCCTAGCACTTCCACCATGTAGTTAACATCACTTACCTTTCATACCACCTTTTAGGGTCCCTCCCAAGCTGATTGCAGCTTCTTGTGTCTGACAGGAATGAGAACCATTACCTGTTACCCCACAGCATATTCTCTAGCTCAAGCATTCCTGTAATACCACACCTTTTTCTGTTGTTGAGTTTCTGCCAGGTTCTCCTGGGCCAAGCCCATGAGTTCCCTGAGCCTTGTCCTGAGGTTTAGAATGTATGCTACAACAGACTCCTTGTGAGACTCACACTCACCTTACCACTCATCTCAAATTAAATCTAGAGGTACCCACACCCTATGCCCATACAGCAACTCAAAGGGTGAAAAACCTGTGGATTCCTGGGGAACCTCTCTGTAAGCAAACAACAGATGGGGCAAATATTTGTCCCACTCCCTCTTAAACTGATCTGCAAATGCCTGTAGCATGGACTAGATTCTAGAGTTTAACCTCTCAACAAGACCATTAGTCTGGGAAGGTAGGTGGTGGTCTGCATGTGCTTCACCCCACAGGACTGCCACAGACAAGCCAGCTGGCACCTCGGTCAGTCAGTATTTCTTTTGGGAAACCTAACCTGCTGAAAATCTCTAACAAAGCATTTGCCACCTTCTCTGCCTCAATGGAGGACAACGCCACTGCCTCAGGGTATCGTGTAGTATAATCCACTACCACCAGGATATACTTTTTCCCTGTGGAACTTGGGGTACTCAGAGGACCCACAATATCCATAGCTACCCTCTGAAATTGCTCCTCAATCACAGGTAAAGGCATCAAAGGAGCTCTCACCTTCTCTCCTGCCTTGCCTACTTTTTGGCACTGTTCACAGGTCCTGCAGTACCCTGTTACATCTCTGGAATTTCCAGGCCATAAGAAGTTTTTCATAATATGCCTCTTTGTACGTTTTATGCCCGTATGACCTGCAAAGGGAATATCATGGGCATTGGCAAGAAGCACCAGACAGTAAGCTCTCGGTGCAACCAAATGCTGTACTCTCTCATATTCTAACCCTCCCTCAGGGGTCCACTTTCTGTATAGTAATCCTTTGTCACAGTATAAAGATTCCTCCTTCCCTTGAGAATCAGGAGCCTCCCTAGCCACCTGCCTTAGGCGTTGTAATGTAAGGTCTGAGAGCTGAGCCTGTCTCGACACCCTCCTTGTAACCCTTCCCAGCTCCCCTTCCACTGGAAGTCTGGCATCCTCTGACAGTGCTGCTTCACTGTCAGCCTGGGTACTACTACTCACCTCTACCTTTGCAGTTACCCTGTCCAAGGGAACATCAGTACCCACAAGCAGCTGTGGTTCACATTCAGTTTCACTGCTACAGAGTAGCTCCCCCCCTTGAAATAACCACCACACCAGTCCTGGCTGCAAGTATGCGGTCTGTATGGGTCTCCCCCAGGCTACCAGACCCACATGCTTGTCTCCTAGCCTCACTGTGTGTAACTGCATACGTACATGGGGACTGCCTTATCCAAATCCTTCCCTCTCAGGACATCTGCAGGATGGTAGTTACATACCCCGGTTGTCTTAAGACAACCCACTATTGGCATTTTGTCTTTCCCACTTACTGGCTCCCTCACCTTTGGTTCCCACCTTGCATCCATGGACATCTGTATGCCACATGGCCCCACTGGTTGCATTCAAAACATTTCACCCTAGCTCCTGGATGTGTACCTGGACTAGTAGCTTCCTCTGCTGCTGACGGATTCTGTTGGGGCAGTCTGTGCTACCCACCATGGGTTCCTTTACACCCATTAGCAGTACTGCGGGTCCACATCCTGTGCAGGGCTGCCCTGCTGGCCAGGTATAGGTCTCCCTCCTTCCCCAACTCATCTGAAGGAGCACGCTGTCTATCAGCTAACCAGATCCTCATGTCCGCAGACAAAGTGGTAAGGGCTTGTTCCCTCACCAAAAGGTCTGCCAGCCCTTCAGAAGTTGTGACCTCACATACACTCACCAAGCTATGAAAATAAGTGCTCAGTTCAACAACATATTCACATACATTTTCATCTGCCCTGCGTCTATGCTCAAGAAACTTTTTCCTATACATTTCAGGTGTTAGCTTAAAACATTGTAGCAGACATTTCTTTACAGAAGTATAATCCAAACAGACAGAGTCAGGCATTTGTAATATACAAGTTGCAGCTTTCCCATGGAGTAAGGGGGTCAGGAACCATACCCAGAGCCTTTGTTCAACACTATACTGTTTGCATACCCTTTCAAACATGTGAATGAAACTATCAAAATTATCCCCCTCTTCAAATTGCAGAAGAAATTTACTGAACTGTTGTGCTTCTGGGTCCAGTTACTCCTTTCCCCATTACCTCCATGACTCTGGCGAAGAGTCAGAATTTCCCTCTCATGCTTCCTCTGACGCTCCTTTTCTTCAGCTTCTATCTCCAAACATCTGGCCTCCAACTCAAGTCTCTTTAGCTCCAGCTGGATTTTTAAGTCCACTGCAGAAAGGTTGAGTTGTCCATTCTCCGAGGATATTGTATTTCCACTGTCAGTCTGATTCTTCTTCGCAGAAAGGTTGAGCTGTCCATTCTCTCAGAATATTGTATCTCCACTGCCAGTCTGATTTTCCTCCTGGATGCTGTTTTCTGATGCAGCTGTAACCAAGGCTGCAATCAGGTCTGCCTTAGTCAGGTTTCCATGCATCAGTCACCTAGCCTGGCACATCTCCACCAGCTGACTCCTTGTCAGCTTTCCATATTCCTGTGCAGACATGCTGCCTGCTCACCCTGACTAACCAAGCTAACAAAAGAAATAAATCAATTGTGATCTAAACTCTGAGTATACTCTGCTTGGCTGATTTAGAGACAAAACACTTTCAGTGATCACTGTACATAAGCTACAGGATTAACTCTACCCACACCACTGCAAACCACAAGTGAGGATATCTTATCCCAACCACTGCCAACACTATGTGATGACCGTGCCCTGGCCCAGCAATCAATGAGCCTCAATCCTCACCACTAACACCAGGGAGGTCGTCTCCTAGAAAAGGAAAGGATAACTAATACACACAGTAAAGTACAATTTCCCTTAAATGCACACAGAGATCACAGTCAGTCTGAGGCTGGTTGCTCCCTTGCTCTCCAGGTCCCCAGTAAGTCTCCCCACTGGCATAGCTATATGGTCCAGATCTCAGCCTAGCTGGCAAGCTAACTTCCAGTACCCTCTCTGTCCAACTAGAGCTTTGTGTCCCTGCTCAGGTAGCTGACACACCACACACACTTTGAGATAAGTATTTATACAACTTCACAGACACTCCTGGGAAAGGCTGACACAGATTCACCAGCTGTGCCCCTTTACCCAGACTATACGGTAGTAATTTCTGCCACCACCAGCTAATATTATTATCAGCTACCCACAGGCACTTGCAAGGGTGTCCATTTATTACTGTGCAATATTATTATCCAATTGGTAATGTGGCTATTCAGTCTAAGGCTTATTTTAGCGTGGCCTATTACAATGAACTCTTTAAATATGCAATGTACTCTAGAGCCTACTTCTACACAAACCACCCACGGGTATAGGTTTTTAAAATATTTAATAATAAATAATTAAAACACAAGACAATACTACTATACCACAGAGATATCTAAGATTTAAGAGATCACACAGAAACTTAAAATAATACAGTAGGACAGGTCTGATGTCAAAGAAAACACTTAATCTAACTTTCTAATCTTTAGCTAATCTTAAGAGAAAACAAAGTGCTATAATCCTACTTACAGAAATAAAGAGCATAAGCAGTGCTGGGTTTGATGGTCCGAGACACATGCTTCTAGTCCCTCTCTCTCAACAATAGTTTTTAAAATGCTAACAAACAGCTCTGCTAAGGCCATCCCAAATTACATAAATATGACACTTAGTCTGGAGTTCTCAGGCCACAAACTGCATTATTTAGCAAGCTAAAACCTGCTCAGGAAACTACAACAATAAAATACATTTCACATGTATACTCTAACAATTATTCCTTAAGTTAAGATAATAGAAAGAATGTGTTCAGCCAGTCACTTCGGCACCATTATTTAGATGATTGTAACTTCAAAGGACATTTGAAATGCTTGGCTTGATTTTCCTTACAGCAGATGGCAATGTTGCAACGATCTTGATGCTCACATTTTACAGTGGTTTCTTTCATTTAAAAACACAAGCCTGTACTTTATATTTATTTATACAAATGATAGAATTATGTATCAAATTCTATTTGACTAGGCTGGCAGCCTTCGCCCATCTTTCCCCAATCTTCACATCTCTTCCCCCCTGGAGAACTCAAGCTAGTTTTTGAAGTGACCCTTGAGAAACGCTGCTTGAGAGGATTAGGTCTATCTGAGGATAGCTCACCCCATTCCCTGTCTTGAGAGCCCATCTGCATTGGCATTGCTACTTCCACTGTGGTGCTGCACTGACATAGTATATGCTTGCAACCCTAGGCTCCATCTTAGCAACTTGGCATTTTGCTGAATGGCTCTGTTTAACCATGTTAGAGGGTTGTGATCTGTCATTACACTGAATTTTCTTCCATACAGATAAGGCTGAAGTTTTTGCAATGCCCTCACTATAGCTATACATTCCTTTTATACAGCTGCATAGCATTCCTCCCTGGGTTGGAGCCTATGACTGAGATAAACCACTGGGTGCTTTTCCCCCTTTGAAGAAATCTGGCTAAGTACAGCCCCCACCCCATGGTTTGAAGCATCCACTTGCACAACAAATTCTTTGCTGCAATCTGGACTGGCTAACACAGGAGGTCCTCCCAAAGCTTCTTTAAGCTTCTGAAATGTCTGCTCACATGCTGGGGTCCACACTACCTTATCTGGCCTGTTCTTCCTTGTCAGGAGTGTGAGGGGAGCAGCTATGGTACTATAACTGGGGACGAACTTTCTGTAGTACCCTGCTGTCCCTAAAAATGCCCTCACCTGCTTTTTGGTAACAGGTGCAGGCCATGCCTGAATAGCTTCCACTTTGTCAGGTTCTGGCCTTATCTTACCACTCTCGGCCCTATGTACACTTTGTGCTCCTGCCGTCTGCCTAGCACTTCCACCATGTAGTTAACATAACTTACCTTTCATACCACCTTTTAGGGTCACTCCCAAGCTGATTGCAGCTTCTTGTTTCTGACAGAAATGAGAACCATTACCTGCTACCCCACAGCATATTCTCTAGCTCAAGCATTCCTGTAATACCACACCTTTTTCTGTTGTTGAGTTTCTGCCAGGTTCTCCTGGGCCAAGCCCATGAGTTCCCTGAGCCTTGTCCTGAGGTTTAGAATGTATGCCACAACAGACTCCTTGTGAGACTCACACTCACCTTCTCACTCATTTCAAATTAAATCTTGAGGTCCCCACACCCTATGCCCATACAGCAATTCAAAGGGTGAAAAACCTGTGTATTCCTGGGGAACCTCTCTGTAAGCAAACAACAGATGGGGCAAATATTTGTCCCACTCCCTCTTAAACTGATCTGCAAATGCCTGTAGCATGGGCTAGATTGTAGAGTTTAACCTCTCAACAAGACCATTAGTCTGGGGAAGGTAGGTGGTCGTCTGCAATTGCTTCACCCCACAGGACTGCCACAGACAAGCCAGCAGGTGTGACATAAAATTGGCACCTTGGTCAGTCAGTATTTCTTTTGGGAAACCTAACCTGCTGAAAATCTCTAACAAAGCATTTGCCACCTTCTCTGCCTCAATGGAGGACAACGCCACTGCCTCAGGGTATCGTGTAGCATAATCCACTACCACCAGGATATACTTTTTCCCTGTGGAACTTGGGGTACTCAGAGGACCCACAATATCCATAGCTACCCTCTGAAATTGCTCCTCAATCACAGGTAAAGGCATCAAAGGAGCTCTCACCTTCTCTCCTGCCTTGCCTACCTTTTGGCACTGCTCACAGGTCCTGCAGTACCCTGTTACATCTCTGGAATTTCCAGGCCATTAGAAGTTTTGCATAATATGCCTCTTTGTACGTTTTATGCCCATATGACCTGCAAAGGGAATATCATGGGCAATGGCTAGAAGCACCAGACAGTAAGCTCTTGGTGCAACCAAATGCTGTACTCTCTCACATTCTAACCCTCCCTCAGGGGTCCACTTTCTGTATAGTAACCCTTTGTCACAGTATAAAGATTCCTCCTTCCCTTGAGAATCAGGTGCCTCCCTAGCTACCTGCCTTAGGCCTTGTAATGTAAGGTCTGAGAGCTGAGCCTGTCTCAACTCCCTCCTTGTAACCCTTCCCAGCTCCCCTTCCACTGGAAGTCTGGCATCCTCTGACAGTGCTGCTTAACTGTCAGCCTGGGTACTACTACTCACCTTTACCTTTGCAGTTACCATGTCCAAGGGAACATCAGTACCCACAAGCAGCTGTGGTTCACATTCAGTTTCACTGCTACAGAGTAGCTCCCCCCCTTGAAGTAACTACCTCACCAGTCCTGGCTGCAAGTATGCGGTCTGTCTGGGTCTCCCCCAGGCTACCAGACCCACATACTTGTCTCCTAGCCTCACTGTGTGTAATTGCATACGTACATGAGGACTGCCTTATCCAAGTCCATCCCTCTCAGGACATCTGCAGGATGGTAGTTACATAAACCGGTTGTCTCAAGACAACCCACTATTGGCATTTTGTCTTTCCCACTTACTGGCTCCCTCAACTTTGGTTCCCCACCTTGCATCCATGGACATCTGTATGCCACATGGCCCCACTGGTTGCATTCAAAACATTTCACCCTAGCTCCTGGATGTGTACCTGGACTAGTAGCTTCCCCTGCTACTGAAGGATTCTGTTGGGGCAGTCTGTGCTACCCACCATGGGTTCCTTTACACCCATTAGCAGTACTGGGGGTCCACATCCTGTGCATGGCTGCCCTGCTGGCCAGGTATAGGTCTCCCTCCTTCCCCAACTCATCTGAAGGAGCACGTTGTCTATCAGCTAACCAGATGCTCATGTCCACAGACAAAGTGGTAAGGGCTTGTTCCCTCACCAAAAGGTCTGCCAGCCCTTCAGAAGTTGTGACCTCACATACACTCACCAAGCTATGGAAAATAAGTGCTCAGTTCAACAACATATTCACATACATTTTCATCTGCCCTGCGTCTATGCTCATGAAACTTTTTCCTATACATTTCAGGTGTTAGCTTAAAACATTGTAGCAGACATTTCTTTACAGCAGTATAATCCAAACAGACAGAGTCAGGCATTTGTGATATACAAGTTGCAGCTTTCCCATGGAGTAAGGAGGTCAGGAACCGTACCCAGAGCCTTTGTTCAACACTATACTGTTTGAATACCCTTTCAAACAGGTGAATGAAACTATCAAAATTATCCCCCTCTTCAAATTGCAGAAGAAATTTACTGACCTGTTGTGCTTCTGGGTCCAGTTACTCCTTTCCCCATTACCTCCATGAATCTGGCGAAGAGTCAGAATTTCCCTTTCATGCTTACTCTGACGCTCCTTTTCTTCGGCTTCTATCTCCAAACGTCTGGCCTCCAACTCAAGTCTCTTTAGCTCCAGCTGGATTTTTAAGTCCACTGCAGAAAGGTTGAGTTGTCCATTCTCTGAGGATATTGTATTTCCACTGCCAGTCTGATTCTTCTTCACAGAAAGGTTGAGCTGTCCATTCTCTCAGAATATTGTAGCTCCACTGCCAGTCTGATTTTCCTCCTGGATGCTGTTTTCTGATGCAGCTGTAACCAAGGCTGCAATCAGGTCTGCCTTAGTCAGGTTTCCATGCATCAGTCACCTAGCCTGGCACATCTCCACCAGCTGGCTCCTTGTCAGCTTTCCATATTCCTGTGCAGACATGCTGCCTGCTCACCCTGACTAACCAAGCTAACAAAAGAAATAAATCAATTGTGAGCTAAACTCTGAGTATACTCTGCTTGGCTGATTTAGAGTACAAAACACTTTCAGTGATCACTGTACAGAAGCTACAGGATTAACTCTACCCACACCACTGCAAACCACAAGTGAGGATATCTTATCCCAACCACTGCCAACACTATGTGATGACCGTGCCCTGGCCCAGCAATCAATGAGCCTCAATCCTCACCGCTAACACCAGGGAGGTCATCTCCTAGAAGAGGAAAGGATAACTAATACACACAGTAAAGTACAATTTCCCTTAAATGCACACAGAGATCACAGTCAGTCTGGGGCTGGTTGTTCCCTTGCTCTCCAGGTCCCCAGTAAGTCTCCCCACTGGGATAGCTATAGGGTCCAGATCTCAGCCTAGCTGGCAAGCTAACTTCCAGTACCCTCTCTGTCCAACTAGAGCTTTGTGTCCCTGCTCAGGTAGCTGACACACCACACACACTTTGAGATAAGTATTTATACAACTTCACAGACACTCCTGGGAAAGGCTGACACAGATTCACCAGCTGTGCCCCTTTACCCAGGCTATACTGTAGTAATTTCTGCCACCACTAGCTAATATTATTATCAGCTACCCAAAGCCCTTGCAAGGGTGTCCATTTATTACTGTGCAATATTATTATCCAATTGGTAATGTGACTATTCGGTGTAAGGCATATTTTAGAGTGGCCTATTACAATGAACTCTTTAAATATGCAATGTACTCTAGAGCCTACTTCTACACAAACCAGCCACGGGTAAAGGTTTTTAAAATATTTAATAAGAAATAATTAAAACACAAGACAATACTACTACACCACGGAGATATCTAAGAATTCAGAGATCACACAGAAACTTAAAATAATACAGTAGGACAGGTCTGATGTCAAAGAAAACACTTAATCTAACTTTCTAATCTTTATCTAATCTTAAGAGAAAACAAAGTGCTATAATCCTACTTACAGATATAAAGGGCATAAGCAGTGCTGGGTTTGATGGTCCGAGACACATGCTTATAGTCCCTCTCTCTCAACAATAGTTTTTAAAATGCTAACAAACAGCTCTGCTAAGGCCATCCCATATTACATAAATTTGACACTTAGTCTGGAGTTCTCAGGCCACAAACTGCATTATTTAGCAAGCTAACACCTGCTCAGGAAACTACAACAATAAAATACATTTCACATGTATACTCTAACAATTATTCCTTAAGTTAAGATAATAGAAAGAATGTGTTCAGCCAGTCACTTCGGCACCATTATTTAGATGATTGTAACTTCAAAGGGCATTTGAAATGCTTGGCTTGATTTCCTTACAGCAGATGGCAATGTTGCAACGATCTTGATGCTCACATTTTACAGTGATTTCTTTCATTTAAAAACACAAGCCTGTACTTTATATTTATTTATACAAATGATAGAATTATGCATCAAATTCTATTTGACTGGGCTGGCAACCTTCGCCCATCTTTCCCCAATCTTCACATCTCTTCCCCCCCTGGAGAACTCAAGCTAGTTTTTCAAGTGACCCTTGAGAAACGCCGCTTGAGAGGGTTAGGTCTATCTGAGGATACCTCACCCCATTCCCTGTCTTGAGAGCCCATCTGCATTGGCATTGCTACTCCCACTGTGGTGCTGCACTGACATAGCATATGCTTGCAACCCCAGGCTCCATCTTAGCAACTTGGCATTTTGCTGACTGACTCTGTTTAACCATGTTAGAGGGTTGTGATCTGTCATTACACTGAATTTTCTTCCATACAGATAAGGCTGAAGTTTCTGCAAGGCCCTCACTATAGCTAGACATTCCTTTTATACAGCTGCATAGCATTCCTCCCTGGGTTGGAGCCTATGACTGAGATAAACCACTGGGTGCTTTTCCCCCTCTGAAGAAATCTGGCTAAGTACAGCCCCCACCCCATGGTTTGAAGCATCCACTTGCACAACAAATTATTTGCTGCAAACTGGACTGGCTAACACAGGAGGTCATTCCAAATCTTCTTTAAGCTTCTGAAATGTCTGCTCACATGCTGGGGTCCACACTACCTTATCTGGCCTGTTCTTCCTTGTCAGGTCTGTGAGGGTAGCAGCTATGGTACTATAACCGGGGATGAACTTTCTGTAGTACCTTGCTGTTCCTAAGAATGCCCTCACCTGCTTTTTGATAACAGGTGCAGGCCATGCCTGAATAGCTTCCACTTTGGCAGGTTCTGGCCTTATCTTACCACTCTCGGCACTATGTCCTAGGTAAGAGACCTCTGCCATACCCACCTGAAATTTGCTCAGCTTAATGGCCAACCCTGCCATCTGTAGTCTGCCCAGCACATCCCTAACATGCTGAAGGTGCTCTTGCCAGGAATGGCTGCAGATTGCAATATCATCTAGGTAAGCAAGGGCAAGTCCTCCTGCTCCTGCTAGGATATTATCCACCAGCCTCTGGAAAGTCACTGGGGCATTCTTCATCCCAAAGGGCATCTTTGTGAACTCATACAAGCCAAAAGGAGTCACAAAGGCTGACTTCTCTCTAGCACTGGGAGTCAAGGGCACCTGCCAATAACCCTTGGTAAGATCAATGGTTGTAAGATACTTAGCCCCACCTAGCTGCTCTAGGTCTTCATCTGTCCTAGGCATGGGGTAAGCAAATGACTCTGTGTGACTATTTAATTTCCTGTAATCCACACAGAACCTGGTGCTGCCATCCTTCTTTGGCACCAACACCACTGGTGAGGTCCAGTGACTGTTGGACTTTTAAATCACCCCTAGTTCCAACATGTCCTGTACCTCTTCCCTCAGAGTCTGTTTGACTCTCTTAGGCACCCTATAAGGGGCCTGTCTAATAGATCTTTGGGGTCCAGTATCCACCTGGTGTTGCACCACGTGGGTGTCCCCAAATTCCTGTAATACTGCTCGGATTGCTCGAGCCTGGGTAGGAGATAGCTGCTGGTACATTGCTACCCCTTCCACCTAGGTGTCAGCCCGAGCCTCACTGAGGAGATCAGTCCTCAAATCTCCCTCAGACTCATCCTGCAATCCACTGCAAATGCTCAGCACAAGGGCCTTCCTATCATGGTAAAGTTTCATCATGCTAACATGGTGCACTTTGTGCTCCTGCCGTCTGCCTAGCACTTCCACCATGTAGTTAACATCACTTACCTTTCTTACCACCTTTTAGGGTCCCTCCCAAGCTGCTTGCAGCTTGTTGTGTCTGACAGGAATGAGAACCATTACCTGCTACCTCACAGCATATTCTCTAGCTCAGGCATTGCTGTCATACCACACCTTTTTCTGTTGTTGAGTTTCTGCCAGGTTCTCCTGGGCCAAGCCCATGAGTTCCCTAAGCCTTGTCCTGAGGTTTAGAACGTATGCCACAACAGACTCCTTGTGAGACTCACACTCACCTTCCCACTAATCCCAAATTAAATCTAGAGGTCCCCACACCCTATGCCCATACAGCAACTCAAAGGGTGAAAAACCTGTGGATTTCTGGGGAACCTCTCTGTAAGCAAACAACAGATGGGGCAAATATTTGTCCCATTCCCTCTTAAACTGATCTGCAAATTCTTGTAGCATGGACTAGATTGTAGAGTTTAACCTCTCAACAAGACCATTAGACTGGGGATGGTACATGGTGGTCTGCATGTGCTTCACCCCACAGGACTGCCACAGACAAGCCAGCAGGTCTGACATGAAATTGGCACCTCGGTCAGTCAGGATTTCTTTTGGGAAACCTACCCTGCTGAAAATCTCTAACAAAGCATTTGCCACCTTCTCTGCCTCAATGGAGGACAACGCCACTGCCTCATGATATCGTGTAGCATAATCCACTACCACTAGGATATACTTTTTCCCTGTGGAACTTGGGGTACTCAGAGGACCCACAATATCCATAGCTACCCTCTGAAATGGCTTCTCATTCACAGGTAAAGGAATCAAAGGAGCTCTCACCTTCTCTCCTGCCTTGCCTACCTTTTGGCACTGCTCACAGGTCCTGCAGTACCCTGTTACATCTCTGGAAATTCCAGGCCATTAGAAGTTTTGCATAATATGCCTCTTTATATGTTTTATGCCCATATGACCTGCAAAGGGAATATCATGGTCTATGGCTAGATGCGCCAGACGGTAAGCTCTAGGCGCTACCAACTACTGTACTCTCTCACCTTCTAACCCTCCCTCAGGGATCCACTCTCTGTATAGTAATCCTTTGTCCCAGTATAAAGATTACCCCTTCCCTTGAGAATCAGGTGCCTCCCTAGCTACCTGCCTCAGGCCTTGTAATGTAAGGTCTGAGAGCTGAGCCTGTCTCAACTCCCTCCTTGTAACCCTTCCCAGCTCCCCTTCCACTGGAAGTCTGGCATCCTCTGACAGTGCTGCCTCGCTGTCAGCCTGGGTACTACTACTCACCTCTACCTTTGCAGTTACCCTGTACAAGGAAACATCAGTACCCACAAACAGCTGTGGTTCACATTCTGTTTCACTGCTACAGTGTAGCTCCCTCCCTGAAGTAACCACCTCACCAGTCCTGGCTGCAAGTATGCGGTCTGTCTGGGTCTCCCCCAGGCTACCAGACCCACATGCTTGTCTTCTAGCCTCACTGTGTGTAACTGCATACGTACATGGGGACTGCCTTATCCAAATCCTTCCCTCTCAGGACATCTGTAGGATGGTAGTTCCATACCCCGGTTGTCTCAAGAAAACCCACTATTGGCATTTTGTCTTTCCCACTTACTGGCTCCCTCACCTTTGGTTCCCCACCTTGCATCCGTGGACATCTCTATGCCACATGGCCCCACTGGCTGCAGTCAAAACATTTCAACCTAGCTCCTGGATGTGTACCTGGACTAGTAGCTTCCCCTGCTACTGGCAGATTCTGTTGGGGCAGTCTGTGCTGCCCACCATAGGTTCCTTTACACCCATGAGCAGTACTGGGGGTCCATGTCCTTTGCAGGGCTGCCCTGCTGGCCAGGTATAGGTCTCCCTCCTTCCCCAACTCATCTGAAGTAACACATTGTCTATCAGCTAACAAGATCCTCATGTCCTCAGACAAAGTGGTAAGGGCTTGTTCCCTCACCAAAAGGTCTGCCAGCCCTTCAGAAGTGGTGACCTGACATTCACCCACCCAGATATGAAAATAAGTGCTCAGTTCAACAACATATTCACATACATTTTCATCTGCCTTGCATCTATGCTCACAAAACTTTTTCCTATACATTTCAGGTGTTAGCTTAAAACATTGTATCAGACATTTCTTTACAGAAGTATAATCAAAACAGACAGAGTCAGGCATTTGTTAAATACAAGTTGCAGCTTTCCCATGGAGTAAGGGGGTCAGGAACCGTACCCAGAGCCTTTGTTCAACACTATACTGTTTGCATACCCTTTCAAACATGTGAATGAAACTATCAAAATTATCCCCCTCTTTAAATTGCAGAAGAAATTTACTGACCTGTTGTGCTTCTGGGGTCCAGTTACTCCTTTCCTCATTACCTCCATGACTCTGGTGAAGAGTCAGAATTTCCCTCTCATGCTTCCTCTGACGCTCCTTATCTTCTGCTTCTATCTCCAAACGCCTGGCCTCCAACTCAAGTCTCTTTAGCTCCAGCTGGATTTTTAAGTCCACTGCGGAAAGGTTGAGCTGTCCATTCTCTGAGGATATTGCATTTCCACTGCCAGTCTGGTTCTTCTTCACAGAAAGGTTGAGCTGTCTATTCTCTGAGGATATTGTATCTTGACTGCCAGTCTGATTTTCCTCCTGAATGCTCTTTTCTGATGCAGCTGTAACCAAGGCTGCAATCAGGTCTGCCTTAGTCAGGTTTCCATGCATCAGTCCCCTAGCCTGGCACATCTCCACCATCTGGCTCCTTGTCAGCTTTCCATATTCCTGTGCTGACATGCTGCCTGCTCACCCTGACTAACCAAGCTAACAAAAGAAATAAAACAATTGTGATCTAAACTCTGAGTATACTCTGCTTGGCTGATTTAGAGTACAAAACACTTTCAGTGATCACTGTACATAAGCTACAGGATTAACTCTACCCACACCACTGCAAACCACAAGTGAGGATATCTTATCCCAACCACTCATGCCCTGGCCCAGCAATCAGTGAGCCTCAATCCTCACCACTAACACCAGGGAGGTTGTCTCCTAGAAGAGGAAAGGATAACTAATACACACAGTAAAGTACAATTTCCCTTAAGTGCATACAGAGATCAGTCAGTCTGGGGCTGGTTGCTCTCTTGCTCTCCAGGTCCCCAATAAGACTCCCCACTGGCACAGCTATATGGTCCAGATCTCAGCCTAGCTGGAAAGCTAACTTCCGGTACCCTCTCTGTCCAACCAGAGCTTCGTGTCCCTGCCCAGGTAGCTGACACACCAAACACACTTTGAGATAAGTATTTATACAACTTCACAGACACTCCTGGGAAAGGCTGACACAGATTCACCAGCTGTGCCCCTTTACCCAGACTATATGGTAGTAATTTCTGCCACCACCAGCTAATATTATTATCAGCTACCCAAAGGCCCTTGCAAGGGTGTCCAATTATTACTGTGCAATATTATTATCCAATTGGTAATGTGACTATTCAGTCTAAGGCTTATTTTAAAGTGGCCTATTAAAATGAACTCTATAAATATGCAATGTACTCTAGAGCCTACTTCTACACAAACCAGCCGCAGGTAAAGGTTTTTAAAATATTTAATAATAAATAATTAAAACACAAGACAATACTACTACACCACAGATATATCTAAGAGCTCAGAGATCACACAGAAACATAAAATAATACAGTAAGACAGGTCTGATGTCAAAGAAAAACACTTAATCTAACTTTCTAATCTTTAGCTAATCTTAAGAGAAAACAAAGTGCTATAATCCTACTTACAGATATAAAGAGCATAAGCAGTGCCGGGTTTGATGGCCCAAGACAGATGCTTCTAGTCCCTCTCTCTCAACAATAGTTTTTAAAATGCTAACAAACAGCTCTGCTAAGGCCCTCCTGAATTACATAAATTTGACACTTAGTCTGGAGTTTCCAAGCCGCAAACTGCATTATTTAGCAAGCTAACACCTGCTCAGGAAACTACAACAATAAAACACATTTCACATGTATACTCTAACAATTATTCCTTAAGTTAAGATAATAGAAAGAATGTGTTCAGCCAGTCACTTCGGCACCATTATTTAGATAATTGTAACTTCAAAGGACATTTGAAATGCTTGGCTTGATTTTCCTTACAGCAGATGGCAATGTTGTAACAATCTTGAAGTTCACATTTTACAATGTTTTCTTTCATTTAAAAACACAAGCCTGTATTTTACATTTTCTTTTATACAAATGATAGAATTATGTATCAAATTCTATTTGACTAGGCTGGCAGCCTTCGCCCATCTTTCCCCAATCTTCACACTTGATTTCTATCTTGTCTTCTTAGGAGGCAATGGACCAATGAGACACTCATCATATCTCAGACCCAGAAGCAAAGCCAAAGAACTCAGGCATTTGCTGTGTAGATCTTTGCACAGAACTCAGCAGGTTCTCATTACTTGTAATGTCAGTCCCATTGCTGACCACCTGATTAATATCCTGTTAAAAACAATATGAGCTTGCATCGTAGAAAACTCTTTTCCTTTCTTTTTTCTTTTTGTAAAACAAATCAATGACGTGAGGAAGATACAAAAAAAAACTCACCATGAGATACTGTAACAGGAAAGCCACTTCACAGGAGACCTAACAAGTTGGCTCCTCTCAGGCACCTGCATATTAAACCCAAGCTGAGAGCTGTAAATTCCAATGTGTGAATTCCAGGCCAACCCCCCCCCCCCCCAAGTGATGGGTGGGTTGTAAATATTGTTTTAAACACATCTCTTGTACCACATCCCCTTTAATAGGCTTACTGTGTGACAAGAGGCTTGCATGCAAACTATTCTTCTCTTACTATAACGTACACATATTAATAGGCATATGCATAATAAAGGATTTAAAATGATATCTTCATATTTTTTTGTGAAATTAGTTTCATGCTCTATGTTTTTGCAGGCATTTGCTATTTTAAATGCCATCAGTCAGTTTAGATTATTTAAAACTTTAACTATTATATATAATTTATACTTTTATGGTCATTTGGATTAGACTGACATCACTTGCAGCAAATTAACTTTATCAACACAATGGTGACTTATTTTTGTGAGAATGCCTTCTAGATGGAATAAGCCTTGTCCTACCTGTGTCTATGTGTGGATTTCCTAGTTCATCCAATTTTCTTCTACATTTCAGAAATATGCTGTAGGAGAATTGATGATCTTTATCTATCCGACTGTTGCGTGTATTGTTCTGAATGAGAGCATGTATCTTGCAGTGGGTTGGTGCCTCATCTGTGAGTTTTGTTACTTTGCAACTCCTACTGCTGCACCCTCATAACTCTGAAGTGGATTAAGAAAATAATCAGAGAATGAATAAAGGAAAGAATAAATGAATACATGTTTTACAAACCACCCTTTTTCCTGAGAAGAGTCCTTTTAATTTTTTTTAGTAAAAATGTTGTGGTTATTATCAATATTTGCTAGTGATTACATGTGAAAAAATGAGACTTATCTTGCATTTTATAATTGTGCCTACTATACAGTATCAGAAAATGAACACTTTAGTGGTCAAAGTATAATAAACTGCTTACCGTCATTATACTTAATGTCACAGACTGAGAACATTATTTTTTTCTTTTTGTAGGAGATTAAGACCCCTACCCTCTTTTAGGTACATAGGTTCATTGGTACATACTAGGACAGCTGCCCTTGTGGACCATTTTAACCCTAGCCAATTTCCTTTTCTGTGCTTGAAATAACCTACCTCTTTCAGATATAGATTTGTCTTCCTCATCCCATCGATAATTTTATATAACTCCTAATGAGAATAATTGGGATCATACCATAGATAATTAGAGGGGACCCCCTCCATGGGATAAAGCATTTAGGAGCCATGTCTGTCCATTAGTAGTACAGGGGGCAGTCCTAGGGTAAATTTTCTATTTCCTATCCATGGATGTAAGTTGTGCTTGAAAATGACAGGGATAAACTTTGTTTTATGCAGATGGGGAGTCTGTTCCATAGTAGCAGTTCCCTTAATGAAATATACCTGTCCTTCTAAAACATCTTTTTGATGTTGCAGAATAGGTTTAGATCCCTAGTCTAAGAATTTCTAATGCCATTTGAACTTGCTGATGTGCAGTAAATCCATCAGTAATGGGTTGGAGCATGCCTTGTATGTCAGACACAGGCCACTTCTCAGCAGTCGGTAAGACAGCAAGTATAGTAAAAGGGGTCTGAGCCACTTGTGTAGGACATGTTGTTGATACCTTGTATCCTTTTTGTAAAGGATCTCTGTAGGCTTTCCATTTGTTGAATGTGTCTGGACAGATATATGCCAAAGGAGGAATTATATTCAATGACCGGCCCAATGAGTCCATGTACTGATTCAATGGTCACACAACATTAGGAAAAGATGACTCTCCTCAGACCAGTGCATAGCATTTGTATTCAATCACTTATTTTGATGTAAATGAATTGGAATAAATGATTTCTGAGACCAATCTTCAAGGAGACATAGTGTAGTCTCATTACCTTTAGCCTCCAAATGAAATAGAAATGTTTCTCTGATTTTATCATAACACAAGTTACCTGCCTTACTAATTACTTTTCTACATATATTCTCCAATGCATTATATGAAACAGCTCAACTATGATGGTAGACACTCAAAATCCACTAGAACTGGCACTGCTTACTTGCACCTTTAACCACTTGTACACATGTATTCCAAAGTGGAAAGTAAGTTAAATGGTGAAATTCAGCTGTTATAGTATTTTTACTATTATCTTTCTATTGCATTAAGCTGTTTGACTGTCTAGTATGCCAGAGGACCCAGTAACTAATATTCTGATGGACCAGTCATTATCTGATAATCTGGCAATTATTTTGTATAATCTTGCAAACTTAATGGCCAGGATCTTAATAAAAAAAACACGGATGACATCACTGTTGTAATTCTCTCTCATCAAAAAACTCAGATTCTAATTAAGAAAACTTTTCGAATGCAGGCAATTGAAAATCAGAGGTGTGTGGAAATTTTCTAAGTACCGGAGCAGTCTGTCTAGCCTACTGCCTTGAGGCCACACATCTTCAGTACTAAAACACATAAAAAAGAACATCCTTAGCTAAAAGATTAATACTTTGAGATACCATGATATGAAATATAGAGTAGAATTCAAGAAGAATGATAATGTGCACCTGCTGTGATAAATAGAGCAATGAATGTTGTTGGAGGTGCTTGATGAGGATTAGGTAAGTATAAATGCTGACATAGTATGTGCATACCATAGCCAGTACTGAATAATGAGGCTATGCAGTTAGGAAAACCACAATTCTCATGGAAGTCAGTAGACCAAACAATGAGTGGTCATGGGACCCAGGACCATCGCTATGCAGGTTGTGTGATGCATGTTTACATGTGTACTGAAGAGCCCCATTATTCTACATGGACATAGGTGAGTATACATAAAAGAGCTACAGAGCAAATGACAGTTGTTTTTATCCCATAGCTAAGAAAGAAAGCAAGAAAGGGAGTGATTGGACAAAGAGAAAGGGGGAAAGCAAGCAGGGGAACACAGAGAATGACATAAGGAAGTGAAGGTTTCAATAGGGGGGTAATGGATTGCATTTTTGTTTTGTGTATGTGCCCTCTCTGATTTTTGTTAGAAAAAGAGTAGAGGGGAATGGAAAATATGGGAAAGGTATAGGTAGGAGGGAAGGTAAAAAGATGTTGTGACATAATAGAGGATTCACAATGTAGAGGCACTTGGGGTTAGACGGTGGAGTATTGCTGATAGAGAGGAGAGGACAACAAGCATGGGAGAGTGAATGACACACAAGCTAGGAGAATATCATGAAGTGGAAGAGGGTGAAGTGAAAAATGCCTAACAAGGCATTTAAGAGGAGAAACTATCCAGAGGTCAGTCATCGGGTCTATATTATATGTTCGAAGTCTGAAAACTTTGAATTTCATATGATCAACTCCATATGAGTGAAGTTTTCAAACGTCGAACATAAAATATAAACAAAATAAAAAAAAAACTACCTGAACAACCCCCACACCCCCTCTACTTAAATATACCAACTCCAAGATCACACTACATTGAAGTGAAGGGAAATATTCCCTATAGCGATCTCCGCTGAAGCGTTCGATGCTTTAAAACTTCGCTCATATGATATCGATCATATGAGATTCAAAGTTTTCAAACTTCATACTTATTATTTAGACCCCAGTCATCTATGATACTAAATTTAGTCTGGCAGTCTAATTGACTAGTGGACTTATCAGCTGTTGGGCTGGATGGCTATGTGATCCTACCAGTCACATGAGGTGGCAGTCCAGCTGACAGTATGAATATCAAGTCATTGGTCCATTTCAGTCCTTATCAGCTCTTGTACCTTGAGCTGAGTAATCAATTTAGATACTTCTACCCCTCTTCATTGATGAGCTTACACCATCCACCAAAGAAGCAACTTCCGTGGCCACCAATGAACCTTCCATTGTGCCTCTCACAGGGAGAACTTCATTACCCTACAGAAAGTCAGGTCTGGGGACTGCTAGGTGTCCAACAGTCAGTGCAATGACTGGTGATGTGGATTTTGGATACTGCCACACCACTGCTATCTCCACAACAGATTATGCCAACAAATTGAAAATAAATGGATAAAATCAAAACTGCAAAACAATATAATAAAAAAATGAAAGAAAAAGAGCATTACACAAGTGCAATGGTCATTATGATCTGAAGCACTTTTCTATTAATCCAGGCTTGATAAACAGAAAACACAGCCAGAAGAGCACTGTAACACAATGGCTTGGGACATAAGGTATGCGTGAGGATAACTCTAGACCAGATTTATGGCTGTGTCATTTCAGAAGTATGTAGAATACTAGCACACTCTACACAGGAAACAGCAGCCAGTGGCAATGAGCAATGCAGTAACAATGAAAACTTTAAACTGAAAAAAGTAAAATGTTCACTTCTATAGAAAAAAAATATTTGTACAGCTGTAGTACACACCATGGAAAAGGAGGGTAAGTGTGAAATGTTAGGGCAGTAGCACAGATAACATGCCTAAAAGCAGCAACTCTATATAGGCAGTGATCAAGTGAACAACTAAGCAATATAGCAATAGTCAGTCAAAAAAAAATCCTCATTGCTATGATAAAAAGGATCAGTACAGTTATTGCTCACATGGCAAATGGTAAAACTTGCAAAGTGCGATAAACTGCAATAAATAAATAAGTAAATAAATGCAAGAAATGCACACATACATAAAACTGTTCAGTGCTGTGATAAGCAAGGTAAGCACAGATACAGTCATGGTAGCAATAAGATACACTTACCTCACTCCCTGGAGAGTCTGACCTGCCTCATCTGCTAGGCTACTCTACTTTTTGAGATTTTTTTCCCCTTGCTGAAACAAACACACACACACACACACACACACACACACACACACACACACACACACACACACACACACACACACACACACACACGCATGCATGCACGCACACACACACACACACACACACACACACACACACACACACACACACACACACACACACGAGAAGAAACCAGCTATATCTACACTTCTGGGCCAACACACACACACACACACACACACACACACACACACACACACACACACACACACACACAGACAAAAAATGGGCAAAGAATTAACATGCGAGAAGAAACCAGCTATATCTACACTTTTGGGCCAACAGAACAATGATTCAGCATATATTTGTGTGTGTGTGTATGTGTGTGTGTGTGTGTGTGTGTGTGTGTGTGTGTGTATAAAAATATGTGTGTGTGTGTGTGTGTGTGTGTGTGTGTGTGTGTGTGTGTGTGTGTGTGTGTGTGCATGCAGTGGTGTGGTATAGGTAATCAGTCACTATTTTTTGTCATGGGAAAGAGGAAGGAGGAACTAGATGCGGTACATGCAATCAACCAGCATGTTTTGGAGATTGTAGAGAACTAGAGCACCAGGAATAAAACATCCAGACATCAGTAGAAAACACAAACTTAACAAAGACAGTGGTGGGATATAGCTTCATAAGTTCATAGACTCATACTAGGTTAATGACCACACGAGCCTTTGCAAGCCTAGCTGTCCAGCCCAAGCTAGTTTTTCCTAAGAGGTCCTTGGATGCCTATATGGTGGGGTATATTTGTAAGGAGGTAGCTAAGGGTTAAGGGTTATGTGTTTGGGAGGGAGTATTTATGTTGAGGATTAACTTACTATCAACTTCTGTCCATCAGGGACAATGGGGCCATTTCAGTGGTGAATTTTTGATTTCCCATCTAGTGATCAACGTTCCTTTTGGAAAGGGTCAGGGATGAACTCTGCTTCATGTAGCTGGGGAGCTTATTCCATAGAGCAGGGATCCTTTGAAACACATATCAGTCCCTCCAACAGGGGGAGTTTATTCCATAGAGCAGGGATCCTTTGAAACACATATCAGTCCCTCCAACAGGGGGAGCTTATTCCATAGAGCAGGGATCCTTTGAGACACATATCCACAGGTTTTTTTTATGTTGCAGACAAAATTCATGTCCTTGGATCTAGTGTTTCTGGTGTTGTTTGTCTTGCAGACATGCAAGAGATCCATTGGAGCTGAATCCAAGGATGACTTATATTCTAGGCACATAGATCACCTCTTAGTAACCTGAAGTAGACTGAGTACAGACATACAACCTTAAGGTGACCTGTGCAGGACAGGGTATTCATAGCCTGGATTCTGCTCACAAAGAACCTTTGAGGAAGTTCCAACTGTTGCAAGTGCATTGGTAGGTACATACCAAAATGGGTATTGTACTCAATGTTGGGTCTGATAAGGGCTGAGTTGAGTGGTATTATTACTTTCTTGGACCTGGTGCCATACCCTTGCTTTTGAGTTGGGTAACATAGAATGATTTTTTTACTATTTGGCTACATGTTGGTGAAATGCTAGATTAACATCTACATATCTTCCCAGATCCCTAACTATCAAGTCAACTTTTAGGAGTGTTTTATTAATGAAGTAATTAGCTTCAGTAGATGCTTTCCGAAAGGGCACTATAATGCATTTCTTTGCACTGAGTTTTAATCCATGGCTTTTGCACCAGTCATTTCTTTGTGTTAGACCCTCTTGTAGAATGTTGGTGTCATGGTGGAATCTATGATAGTTCCTAATTTACAGTAATTTGCGAACTTGGTGAGTCAGAGGCCTTTGATATTAGCATTGACTTCTGAGAAGTATATGCCAAATAGGAGTGAGCCTAACACAGAATCTTGTGCTACTTTGCTGGGGATCAGTCTCTTGGTGGAAGTGGTCTCACTGATCCTGACTTATTTGGTCCTATCTGTGAGCCAGCTGGCAATCCAGTGAGTTATGTAGGTATTTATGCATAGCGCTGAGAGTTTGTCAACAATACCTGAGTGGGGTATTGTATCAAACATCTTGGTCAGGTCAAGGTAGGCATTCTGGACCCTTTACCCCTCATTAATAGCCATGATGACTCTCTCGACTACCAAGTAAACTAGGCAAGGCCTTCCTTTAACAAAGCCAAACTGGGATGGGTCCAGTGTCTGTAGGTTCCCAATATCCTCATTGATCATTTCCATTATAATTTGTTCCATGGCATTGAATATTAGACACATTAGACTGATGGGTCTGTAGTTCCCTAGGCCTGTTGCTGGTCCAATCTTATAAAGAGGAATGGCCATTGTGGTTCTCCATTCATCTGGCATGTAATATGTTTGAGGCTGTGGTTGAAGAGTGCCTCAAGTGGTCCTACTAGGTCATGTTTTATAGTATTTAGTAGGCAACCAGGAATTTGTTGGGGCACACTAAAGCAGTGTTTTTGGCCTTAGTGAGCAACTTCAGGACCTACTCCCTGCTTTTAGTTGAGTGGCATATGCTAGAAGGAATTACACAGGGGTTTGTGGGGAGAGTAGGGGATGAAGTTAGAGCTACTTTTATAAGCCAGCAGATTTGTTTTGTCACCCTAGTAAGTGAAGGTTGTGCCACTTACAACCAGTTATGCACACTATTGTGTACTATATTTACATAGCTGAAGAAGGTCTTGCAATTGTCCTCAGCAATGGAGGCTATCCTGACCTTGTAACTGGCCTTGCTGAACTTCATTATACCTTATAGTTTCTTATTTAGTTGAATCAGAGACCTGTTCTCTCTGAGAGTTGCCCTTTCTGATTCTGACCATGACTTCTTTTTTTGTTATATAGTCTATTAAGGTAAGGATTCCACCAGTGTGGTTTGTTTTAGGTGTTAGATCTTGGCTTACTTCTGGTCAGTATGGCACCTTCAGTGCAGCTATTTACATATTTGTGCAGAGTTTCTCTAAATAATTCTGCATAGGTAGATGTGCTCTCAGTTTGGGGGACCCATGAATTTTGACAAACTGTCACTTAAAAGGATGTAGTTTGCTTTAGTATAGTTTCTAAGTGTTATTGGTTTACTTGGGTTTTCTGAGCTGAATTTTATTTTGAGGGAGACAGCTTAGTGGTCAGACTTCAATGAAGATGTGACACAGGGGGAGGGGGGTGCAATGCTCTCCAATGTTGGTGAGCACTAGGTCCAAAATGTTTGATCCTCTAGTTGGAGAGTGCACTATCTGGTCCAGGGTGTTAGTGTTGATGAAGTCCAGAAAATGCTGTCCTTGTGATTTAGATTAAAGTGTAAATTTCCCAGTCTATAAAGGGGTAGTTAAAGTCCCCCATAAACAGGGTATTTGGTTTGATGGTGAATGCCACTAGTAGGTCTAGGTTAAGAGTTGTGAGCTTCTTGGGTCATAGAGGGTGACCTGTAGCTGTCAGTACATGGTAGGGAACCTTTCCTATGGATAACTGGACAAAAATGAACTCCAAGTCATGATCCAGTTTAATCAACCTAGAGTTGTATTTACTACTAACATAGATTGAGGCACTTGCACCTTTAGCTGCTGTCAGTGATGATCTGTTGGTCTAAATGTGTGGAAGTCACTGTAGCCTTCCACTATCAGAGTACTTACTGTGGCTTTAAACCAAGTCTCAGTAACAGCACAGATACTAACATTCTCCATGGTGAGGAGACCTTGTAGGGTGTGAAGTTTCTTGTTTAGGGTCCTAGTATTGAGCAGTAATACCTTAAGACTGCTTGAAGTTTTTTATTGCTATATTGGTAGTTTTGTCATTTTTGATACTGACTAAAAAACTCTGTATGGGGATGGACAGAGCTTCAGCCAATATCCAAAAGCATGGTGGGACAGGTGCAGACCATCCTTGTAAAGCAAAGTGGTCTGTTCACCATGTCCTCCCATGCTGATAGATATTGGATACCCCCATAGTGATACCAGAAATTAAGCCAGTTATTAAATTCAATAATTTTTTATTCATACTGTGGCATCATCCTTAGTGAAGGTAGAATGCTGCTCAATACAAGGCACATACCTGTTCATGACATATATTCAGAGAGATCCATAGTGTCCTTTTTCATATAGTCCATTGAGGTTTGCTTCAGGTCATTTACATCCACATGAACTAAGAATCATATTGGCACTCCTTGTGCAGTGATCTGAGTGCTTATGTGATACTGCAGATCCTAACTCCAGATAAGCAACTAAGTGTTACCCTCTGATTGTCCATTCTGGTGAGATCAGAAATAAACCCTGGAGGTCTGAAGCAGAGATTTTCCTGCAGAGAGCCAATATGTTGGCCTAAACATTCAAGGCTTCAGTTTGGAGGCACGCAATGTCTAATTCTAGGAAGCACTGGAACCAGACCAAAGACCATGTTCCGTGAGGGTGGGGTAGCTGCTGCAGCTGCAGCAGTACATAGACCAGGACTTGTTGGATGTTAGGGAAGAAACTGGCAGAACTAATGGGGAAGCTCAGGTGTTACTTGTCAAAGAAGTTGAATTTACAATAGGTAATTCAATATAAAATATCTTATAAATTTTATAAGGTCATATAAGGCCCTTTCTTTAAAACTTGAGTAAACTGATGGTCCGAAGAATGGATTCTCAATAAAATCCTAAAGAGCATAATTGTAATCCTTAGAATCCTGCAGAATAGAGAGTATCCCCTAATCTCAAATAGAGTGACTAGATAGATTATGTAAGTAGCAGACGTATACGGGGGTACATCTTGCAGTACTGAACAGGGAACATGAAATCACCACACAAAAGAACTATAAAAGCATATCAGAATGTTTCAAATACCTGTTTTGATAGCACTATCACACATCTTGGCTGTGTAGCCTTCTATATATTTATATAGTCTACAAGTCCTCCTCTCCCCAACTGTCACCATAATTTTTTTTCACTCAGTTTTTTTTGTTCCTACATATCAAAATTGTGCAGTAGTGTAGACAGCATTCCTCCAAATTGCCAGTAGGTATATGTGATATGAAAAACTATGTAACAAGATAGGTTTGCAACCTAGTCATCTATAGTTCCTCGAGGTGTTTTGTGCCCATTGTGTGACAGAATCTATTCTGCTACCCCATGATGCCAAATTTGCTTGAACCACCACTTATTTTTACCTGCTGGGTTCCACAAAATCAGAGAGTGATCACTTTAGACAAGGAGCTCAAAAAATGGCTCTGAGATTACAGTTTAACTTTTCCTGCAGGAACTAGAGATACCTCCCTGATACTTATGGGTTTTGAATATTATTATTTACAGCTTTGTGATGTTGTTGTGCCACATTTACACCATTACAAATTTGCATTTCTTGCTGACTTGGGAATGCTAGTATCATCCTCTAGGCAGGAAATGGACACTATGAGGCCAGTCACAGTTCAGAAGGATAATTTTGTGCTGGAGAGTCAACTGAAGAGGAAGCTCATGTGAAAGGACACCCTGTCATATCTTATGGCAACCAAGAATTAAAGGATACTTCATGTGATGCATAATGTGAAATTAAGCAGATAGCAAGCAATATGTGCTCTTATGCATGACCATGGAAATATTGGGCAACCATGTCACCAATTTCATTTTCAGCAGACTCTGGATCATCTTATAGTTTTCAAAATTTTGTGGATAAAAAGCAGGTCTGATAAAGAGAATGAAATATGATAGTTTCAGAACTGACTGTTCATTTGTGAATAAATATATTGCTGCAATACATTCTTGTCCTGTTTATGTATGCAAAACAGATATTTATATTACGACCATCCTCAAGGTTTAATGGAATCAACATTTTTGCTGTTTCAGTATGTCTGTGCTTATGTTTATTCTCAAAACATGTTTTAAGGTATACTGTATATATCATTACACTTATATAGCTGTGCCTGTGACTTTACTGACTGAGGTGCTTGGATACAGGGGATTAAAAGGTTAACTGTTTAAACTAAAATATATGTATATGTATATCTACATCTATTTATATACTTAGTGTATCTATAGAAAATAATACTAATTATGCCTGTGGATTTTGACTTTATTTAACTTGAATGCATAGAGTGAATTCATACCAAGTTTTGCAAGGTTCACATTTCTTACTTGAGTGTATCCAAAACAAATAGCTGGTATGACAGAAAGTATAAGTTTGGCAACATATTTATTGACTGATTTTGTACACATTTTGTAGTCAGAAGAGGTATAGGTACATGACCTTCTAATTGTTGATGGCTCTTAATCATTTTAAGGAATAAAATAATTTTGTTTGGAATAAATATTTACCTGGGTATTATCTTTCTACTGCTTAACAACATACCCATTTTAACAATTAATGGAGCCAATATATTACTGAACACTATACAGAAATCATACTGAGAGTGACTTAGGCCCTGCAGTTCTTTTACGTGCATAATTTATTATTTCCATTATTACATCTGTTTTAGGTATGAAATCAGTCATCAGTATTTATTTTAAAGGTTTTTAGGACATAATCTATTTCAGAACCATTTGAATTTAGAATTTGCATAATTATTCATCAAAGATCAGTGCATGGTCTAGAATTTCCCAGGAACTGAATATAAATATTCCCTCCTGAGACTTCTATTAACATTATTAGTGGGTAGTATTTTTATGCAATAAGGAACAATTTGCATTCTCTGCCAGCATTCAAGCATGTATTTCAAAGACTTTATTGCTCTGTTTTTATAGTTTTTGTGGTTTGTTATTGTTCATGCTTTTGTGCTTAGGGATATCATTTTTAATGTATGCCTTTTTGCTTACATTTATTTTTATAGTGCATGAATTACCTAATCAGTAGTAACTATATCTGGTTGCCGTGGACCTGTGTAGAGTAAGATGGAGATGTTGATAATCAGGCAGAGTAGGGGCAAATGCTTGGTTACATGACCAGGGTGGTGATACAAACTACCCTATACTCAAGATCAGATATATCATACCATCACAACCCTTTATTACATTTTCACTTCAATGTATATGTGCCTTTTTTTTATTCCGTATTCAGTGAAAAAATATGCGACTAATCTACTTCTCAGATCCTGACTTTGCAGCTAAACAAGTTTTAAATCTAATTAATTGATATGTGGTAGTAGGAAATGGAAACTGCATAAATGAAATTATTTTGCTTTTATGCGGTATCCATTTATTATTGTTGGACTTTTACTGCGCTAGAAGTAAAAAACAGCAGTAACTCTGGAGTTTGAATTGCAGAAACGTAAGGATGTGTTTGGCGTGTGCTGTCTGCCCTGGAGAATATGATACTATTTCATAAGAAACTGTTCTTTTCTACTATACGAGTCCTTTCTTTTTGCCATGGATCATACATATATATGGTACTGTACTGACTTCTCATTTAAATATGAGACAAGTACCTTGCTAAGTTGAGGATCGTTAACTATGTTCAGTAAAAAACTCCTTACATTTCATTCCTGAAAATTCAACTCTGGTATACATCTCGGGTGCATCTTCCCTTGTATGTATGCCCTAATATTTATAGCTAAGTTTGCATTGCCTTATGTGTTAGCTTCTAATGCACATTTCCTTCATCTTGAGTGTTATATTCACTGTCTAATCCAAAAGATGAGTTGCAAGAATTTTCCCCATCTCACAAAGCAGCACATTACTTTTCTTTTTCTTTTCACTGAGCACATATCCATCCATCTCTTTACTCATAACTGACCTTTTTAGACATTTACATTGTTTAGCCTCTTCAGCATTTAAGATAAACTATTTCATAACCCTTTCAAGGAACATTTTTCTTGTTTATGCCCCACATCATCCCTTCATTAACTGCACTCTCACCCTTACAAGGAACACTTTTCTTCTTTATGTCCCACATCATTTCTTCAGTAACTGCACTCTCAGCCTTTCAAGGAACACTTTTCTTGTGTATGTCCCACATTATCCCTTCAGTAACTGCACTTTCACCCTTTCAAGGAACACTTTTCTTGTTTATGTCCCACATCATCCCTTCAGTAACTGCACTCTCACCCTTTCAAGGAACACTTTTCTTGGTTATGTCACACACTATCCCTTCTGTAACTGCACTCTCACCCTTTCAAGGAACACTTTTCTTGTTTATGTCCCACATCATTTCTTCAGTAACTGCACTCTCACCCTTTCAAGGAACACTTTTCTTGTTTATGTCCCACATCATTTCTTCAGTAACTGCACTCTCACCCTTTCAAGGAACACTTTTCTTGTTTATGTCCCACATCATCCCTTCAGTAACTGCACTCTCACCCTTTCAAGGAACACTTTTCTTGTTTATGTCCCACATAATCCCTTCAGTGACTGCACTCTCACCAAAGGAACACTTTTCTTGTTTATGTCCCATATCATCCCTTCAGTGACTGCATTCTCACCCTTTCAAGGAACACTTTTCTTGTTTATGCCCCACATCATCCCTTCAATGACTGCACTCTCACCCTTTCAAGGAACACTTTTCTTGTTATGTCCCACATCATCCCTTCAGTGACTGCACTCTCAGCCTTTCAAGGAACACGTTTCTTGTTTATGTCCCACATCATCCCTTCAGTAACTGCACTCTCACCCTTTCAAGTAATACTTTTCTTGTTTATGTCCCACATCATCCCTTCAGTAACTGCACTCTCACCCTTTCAAAGAACACTTTTCTTGGTTATGTCACACACTATCCCTTCTGTAACTGCACTCTCCCCCTTTCAAGGAACACTTTTCTTGTTTATGTCCCACATCATTTCTTCAGTAACTGCACTCTCACCCTTTCAAGGAACACTTTTCTTGTTTATGTCCCACATAATTTCTTCAGTAACTGCACTCTCACCCTTTCAAGGAACACTTTTCTTGTTTATGTCCCACATCATCCCTTCTGTAACTGCACTCTCACCCTTTCAAGGAACACTTTTCTTGTTTATGTCCCACATAATTTCTTCAGTAACTGCATTTTCACCCTTTCAAGGTACACTTTCCTGTTTATGTCCCACATTATTTCTTCAGTAACTGCACTCTCACCCTTTCAAGGAATACATTTCTTGTTTATGTGCCACATCATCCCTTCAGTAACTGCACTCTTATCCTTTCAATGAACACTTTTCTTGTTTATGTCCCACATCATCCCTTTAATAACTGCACTCTCACCCTTTCAAGGAACACTTTTCATGTTTATGTCCCACATCATCCCTTCAGTAACTGCACTCTTACCCTTTCAAGGAACACTTTTGTTGTTTATGTCCCACATCATTTCTTCAGTAACTGCACTCTCACCCTTTCAAGGAACACTTTTCTAGTTTATGTCCCACATCATCCCTTCATTAACTGCACATTCACCCTTTCAAGGAACACGTTTCTTTTTTATGTCCCACATCATCCCTTCAGTTTCTGCACTCTCACTCTTTCAAGGAACACTTTCCTTGTTTATGTCCCACATCATCCCTTCAGTAACTGCACTCTCACCCTTTCAAGGAACGCTTTTCTTGTTTATGTCCCACATCATCCCTTCAGTAACTGCACTCTCACCCTTTCAAGGAAAACTTTTCTTGTTTATGTCACACATCATCCCTTCAGTAACTGCACTCTCACCCTTTCAAAGAACACTTTTCTTGTTTATGTCCCACATCATCCCTTCAGTAACTGCACTCTCACCTTTTCAAGTAACACTTTTCTTGTTTATGTCCCACATCATTTCTTCCTGCTCCTTCTTTATAGCACTACAGCCAAACACTTCCCATATCTGTTATACATTCTTTTTATGTTTTATATTCCTTGTCACTGGTTAATTTTAGTTGTTTTTGTCTTGCATTCCCTCATTTTGATGATTATTTGAAAATGCATTCATATTTTATGCTGACAAAATATTTTAAGCCTTTCTAACTACATAACCCATTCCCACCAGTAGAGCTCTTTTGAGTGTGTACCTTTAACTCCCAGTGGGTGTGGCTTCAGCATTTATAAAATGAAGTTATCACCTTATGTTTTTAACAAATACCCATTGACAGAGGTGATATATCAATACATTTGTGTTTGCCATCATGTATGCTTCAAGATAACATTTTCTGATACCTTGTATGTAACATGGTTTTGGAATTATTAATGCAAATATGAACAGGCAATATTTGACGCCTAGAGGCACAGTAGGAGGTAACTGCAGAAACGACTGCAGACGTCACTCGGCTGTAATGAGATAACTTGTGTTGTCAGGTAAATCTCAAAACATTATCTTTTATGCATCTCAGCTGCTACTTGTCCATCAGTATGCAATTCAAGAGGCTTATTATCAACTCCTGCTGTCATGTCCTCTGACATATTTTTTGAGTGTCTATTAGAATGTGTTTCTTTCATTTAGCATTCTATCTTTATTCTGTTTAACTGATGCCTAAAATATGTTGCTCAATCTTGTGTGTACCTAAGATAAGTACATTAGTTCAGTCTTTGCCATTTTAGTTCTGCATATCTGTCTCTTCCTGTTGTCATCATAACATATTTTAGTCAGACTTCTTTTGATCTATTTTATTCCACAGCAGTTAATATAAAAATGGTAGTCTGTATAATGGCAAACAAAGAGAATGGAAAGCAGTCATTAATAATACAGATATGTCCAAACTGTTTTTCTTCTTTCTCACATGTCTGCATTTTTCTTCCTTACTTTCTACTTATTTAAAAAAATAAACCTGACTCACTTTCCTTGTTGCTTAAACTTATAGGTAACAATGCCATATTGCAAAGCCATGGAAATTGTTATATAATAAAGCTATCAAAAAGCTATACCATAGGGAGAGGAGGAATAATAATTTTCATTGCCAGACGTTACATAGCTAAGAACTAGAGGATAAGAAGGCACAGGAATCAGTTGATTTGTCTTTTGCATTACATCCTTACTTTAGTTTTTGTCCATTTATTTCTTCTGCTTTTTGTGTTATAGAAGTTGTCCATTTGGCTGGATACACATTAATTCTTCAACAACTGTGTTGCAACTTTCTTCAAATTGCACTGCTGGATAAGGTCAGAGTAATCTATGATCCTGTTTCAAGTACTGACACTCTGACAGTGACAGCTTTTCTTTGATGAGGACAGTTTTTCCCCCACACTTGTATCCCATCAACTGCTCTCAGCAGCAAATATATTAGCCAATAATTTGTGCACCTCAGTATTTGGACTCCATTACTTTATCTTTGATTTCTTACCAAACTCCTTTGTGGTAAGGTGCCAAACCCATTGCCAAATTCCACATATGACACATCAACAGGGGTCCCTTTTCTAACTTTTCTGTGACCAAGTCAGAGAACTGAGTTAAGTGGAAATGCAAGGCCCTATTATGGAGGTTCATGTAGTTGCACATTAGTTCATTCATAATTATTTAGAAGCAGTGCCAATTAACCTGCCTTTGTGCCTCTACTTGACAGTTATCATCCTCCAGTTCAATAGCCAACTTTACCAGAAGAAAATCACTGGAATGAACTTTATTTTGTTTGTTTATTTTTTTGTGTTTTTTTTTTTTTTTTTTTGCAGAGGAGAAAAATAGGAGAATAAGAACACCTAAACCTGTATTTGTAGAAGAGTCAAGACCTGGTAATTTATGTTAGTATACTGACAAATGTGTTCTTCAATTAACAGATCTGAAAATTAACTATGACAATTTTAAGAAAGCAAGTTGGAGGATGATACACTAAATGGGGCAGGAGAAACAAGAAAAGAAAGAAATGATTAGGCCATATCCTATACCCATACTTTAGTTAGTTAGTATTTGGTAAATGGATATGTCGACTGATCTAGAGACCCTTTTCAGCCGTGACATGGGCTCAGAATCAAAAACATTGCAGGTTAACCTAGAAACAATAGATGCTTGCATCTTGTAAGTTCTTAGATTTGTCAAAGGCATTTAATACTGTCTCACACGAGCAACTGTTCTTTTGGCTCTTTTCAATAGGACTTGCACAATACTCCTTGTTGTGGATTCTTAGTTACCTGTCTGGAAGGCAACAAGCAGTTAAATGCCAACAAACCTACTCATCCTTTCATCCAGTTACTACAGATGTTCCTCAGTGCTCTATCCTGGGTCTTCTCCTATTTAATATATATTTTTAATGACCTCCTCACTTCCACTCACTATGCTAGTTTAGTTCAGTATGCAGATAACTCAACATCAATATGTGTGGCCTCAACAATGAATAAGCTCCAGGGCATTACCCAAAAAACTTTCTCATATGCAGAAATCTGACACAAAGAACCAAACCTCCTACCTAACCCCACGAAAGCTAAGTTAATGGCTTTTACCTCAAAAGTTGTCAAAACCAAAAGCAATCTTCTTCCATAAAGCCAGCAAATAATACTGCCATTGAAGCTGTAATTCACAATAAACTTCTAGGCATTATAATAGATGACAGTCTCAGCTATGACCAGCATATATTTCACACTATTAAATCTACATACAAGAAACTAGGCTTCCTTTATATGATCAATGGATTCCTTGCATATACTTCAAGTAAAACTCTAGCCACTAACTTCTTATTGCCAACTCTCTTATACTCTGCTCCTATCCTAACAAAATTAAACAATACTCAAAGAAACTTGCTTACTGCTACAATAAAATAGCTAAATTTGCTACCAATCACCCTCATAGGACCCACCATTGTCATAGCTTAAAGCAATTAAACTGCCTTGAACTGCAGAACTACCTATCATATTCAGAACTACCTACAGCACACAAACTCATTCATCATCCAGAAAAAAATGCCCTACACTACAAAACTTATTACTGCCGTACAGTCCATCAAGTGACCACTGTTAAGATATTCTTATTACTGACAAATAAGTCAAATAATGTTGCAGAAAACTTGCTCTACTCCCAATATTTCGCTAAACTCTGCAATAGTATCCCCAAACAAATAAAACTCCAGCAAACTCCACTGCTTAAACAACTTTTTAACCAATCCTGGTCCAGCACATGCTCGTCACAAGTTTAAGATTTTGTATTCACTGTATGATACTCTCCAGATACTGTTGTTAAACAAAATACTGTTAACCTCTAATTGAAATGACAAAACAATTTTTATATATAACTGCTGCCTGTACAATCCACTAAGTTGCATGGGGGCTTTCTACTTAGTAACTTCCACCTCTGTAAAATCTTAGAATGTGCAAATGTAACTATTGTTTGTGTATAAATGTAAAGCAGAAAAGTAACTAGTATGTGTTTAACTGGAACTTAGTATAACGTAATGTAAGCATATGGACCTTTTCTCCGTGGGCCTCCACTGAAAATGGAAATTACCCAGTTGGACTTTTCTGGTAAACAATGACAAATAAATAAATAATAAACAAATAATAACTTAACCTGCATATTTCAAATGCAATAGATTGTTAGGCTTACATAGTTGCAAAACTTTAGACATTTCAAATACTATTACATTTAGAAGAAAACTCAATTATGGCAGTAGAACAAAAGGGCAATAAAACAAAGTCATATGGAACAAAGGATCATTTGTTGTTAAATAAAGTCATAGTGGAGAACTGTAAAAAGGTGTATAATCTAAGTATGGCATGAACTGACTACAACAAAACATTTGATAGTATTCCACATTCATGGATAAAAGAGTGGTTAAAAAAGTATAAGATACACCCTACACTAACTGATTACATTACAGTGACCATGAAACAGTGGCAGACCACTTTGCAATTAAGCCATGATAAAGGACAAATTATTATCCCAGGGTGACTGTCAATGCTGCTATTCTGCCTTGCCCCTAACCCATTAAGCTGTCTACTAAACAGCTTAGGCCATGGCTATAATTTATAATTAAAGATTAAAAAAAAACAGGGCAGACTGTACCGAGGGCAATGGAAGAAGAAACAAAACAAACGGAGGAGGTAGTTGTCGATGACTTGTTACATAACAACCACTGTTTAGTAATGGAACCGGAGACCACCACCCAGGTACTGTATAACAACACTGGGGATTTTAAAATTTTTAATTATTATGACTTTGTACCATCTGAGACTTTGATTGAGATTCTTGTTAAGGGATTTACATTTGTGCCTACTGCATGGACAGATTTGGTAAAGACCTTGTTGGACCTCAAATTCTTCACCAGGAGATTGAATTTAAATGTGTTATTAGGTAATTCTGTTAACTTGGTGAATGATTTAAGGATAGAAAGTATCTTTAACCCTCCCTTACATACCTCTATCCTTTTATTTGAGAAAGTGTATGAGAATGACATAAGATGTTTATTAAGTAACAAGTATGTATGCAGTAACCATGCAGATAATTTGTCTTGTACAGAAAGGGATGCATTGAATGATTTGAAGTTTGCGGATATCCGTATAATTAAGCCCGATAAAGGGGGCAGGCTGATTTTTATGAATAAAGAGGATTACATTGAAATAATGTGTTCACTTCTGTCTAGTGAGGCCTATGAAAAAGTGCCTAGGAATGTAATGAATGGGGCCTATTGGTGTATTAAAAGTTTAATTAATGACCTCTTTGCTGATGGTTCCATTAAGAACTGATTTATATAACTACTTGAAGATCATAAGCCCAGTTGTACCTGTCATTTTTGGTCTGCCAAAAATCCATAAGGACTTAGAGAATCCACCATTACACCCCATTATAGACGGCAGACAATTCATTACCTTTGGTTGTGCAAAGTTTGTTGACAGTAAATTGAAACATTTCCTTTCAGAAGAGCTACATATTTGTAGAGATCTTTGAGCATTTCTTAAATCTATTAATAAGCTTGTGCACAATGATGAACACAATTTCCTCACCATTGATGCCCAGGATTTATACACTACTCTCCCACAAGAGTTGGGATGTAACTGGGTGAGGGAAAATTTGTTGGATAAGAGAGTTGATGGGAAGGTCATTGACCTCATTGATTATTTGTTAGACTTGGTGTTGAGTAACAATTACTTTATGTTCAACAAGGAATTCTATCTACAAAAGACTGGAGTTGCCATGGGCTCCCCCTGTGGGGCCACTTTTCCCAACACCATTATGGCCCATTGGGAGAGGTATCAATTGTTTAGGGATACCGTTTTTAAGCAAAGGGTGGTTTGGTATACCTGCTATCTGGATGATATTTTCATCATCTGCAAAGGTGATTTAGCTATGGCATCAGTCTTTGTTGAGCATATTAGGTGGTTTACCAACTTCCTGAAATTCACTTGGGAATTTAATAGTGAATGTATTACTTATTTGGATGTGGATCTATTTAAAGATAAAATCAACAGAAGATTTACATCTAGAATATTTAGAAAAGCCACCTATTTGAATGCCTTCCTACCTTTTATGAGCTCTCATCCCTACCATCAAAAGAGAGCTGTCATTAAAGGTCAGTTGGTGAGAGCTGCTAGGATGGTTACCCTTGATTCTGAGTTTTTGGTTGAATGTGACCTTTTAAAAAATATGTTCACTAAAAGGGGATACCCAGTTGGGACTTATCAATCAATTGATTGATGAATCCTATCATAAGAGGATAACTGGGATCCTTAAACCACTACTATTTGAGGATTTACAGATAGGGACAGATAGTATACATCCAATTACACCAAATGTAATTGGACAAATTTCAAGCCCATCTTTAGTGGCAGTGCCAACATTTACCATATGTCAGGATCCGCCTAATGAATGGATTGGGCTGGTAACTGAGGAAGAAAGGCTACAGTTGAATTTTGGTTCCAACCTTTAGGTTTATTACAACTTTCTCTTTAGACGCACCATCATTAAGATCCATTTTAAATAAAAACTGGTGCTTCCTCCATGAGGACATCACCATGAAGAATAAGGTAGGGGACCAACTGAAAGTAATCTTTAGGAAAGGCTGGAATTTAAAATCAATATTAGAGAATGGTATGTAAAAAAACCTTTCCCTCGATTGTGGTATGTTTAAATGTGGGAGATGTTGATTTTGTAAGTATGTGAATACAGTTAGTACCTTTACTATTCATAACCACTATTTAAGGGGGGGATTCAATTGTGAATCAAGAGGTGTTGTTTACCTAGCTATGTGTCAGTCTTGCACTGCCTTCTACATTGGTAAGATGGAGAGGTGCTTGTAAGAAATAATTTATGAGCATGTTTACAACATTAATAAACTGAATTTAAATAATGCCTTAGCTAGACATGTGAAGGTTTACCCCACACATAAATTCTTATTTTGTGGCATTAATAAAATGGAAGAGAATGATAGAGGGGGACCCACATCTTTAAAATTAGATGAAAAAGAATTAGCTTGACAACTTAGGCTTAATGCACATGCCACCCCAGGGCTTAATGATAGCCTTTCTATTAAATGTATTTTAAAAGTAAAATCTCTCAGTAGATAAAATTTCTTTTACGTATTTCTAGTAAAGCTAGATTATTCTTATTTGTATATTATATATATATATATATATATATATATATATATATATATATATATATATATATATACATATTTTAAATTATTTTATTTATAACTATACACATACATATAAATATATTGACTTCATACAGAACTATTGGTTCTTTGTGAGCTTTCTTATTCTAAAATCTGCCTATGAATGTATTATTGTTCATGTTTATGTCACTATGATGACTGTGTTCCTTTAAATGTGGGCAGGGTATGTAGTTTGCTGATTGATGATGTAAATAATTGATGGTATTTAATGGTGTGATGTTAATTTTGATTTGTCTGATGAAGTTTACTCATTTCAGTAAATGAAAGCATTAACTTTAAACCTTACTTGACTAGTGTCCATTTAGAAATGGTCCACCACGACTTGTTGGTCTACCTCACAGATGAGGAGAATCAGAATGTGTCTTTACATGCATACATCAGGTGCTGTCCCTCCCCCCAGCTCAGATGGATGCATGTTGATGTACACCTTTCTACGAGAACATAGTCTGTGTGGAGGTTGTGTCAAAATATGTATTCAACTGTTTCAAGAAAGGGTATGTGCTGATTCATGCTATAGTTGATCTGTGATATTGTCCCAGTACATTGATTCTGTGTGATAGGCCTGGAAGAAGGTAAGACAGAGCATACTGCCTATCTCGACCTAGCCTAGGGTTTGGACACAATCCCCCATGCAGGTATGATTGAGAAACTCTCCCAGCTGAGATTAAACCTTACATCACTAGATGGGTAACCAACAGGCTCACTGACAGAACAAATACTGTGAAAGTTGGTGAATCAACTTGTACCAGTAGAGCTATCATCATTAGCGTACCCCAGGGATTTGTGCTTGGCCCTTTACTGTTTGGAATTTATTTTTCTACAGTTCAGGCTAAAGTATAGGACCTTTGGCTTACCATGTTTGCTGATTGTTGCACACTGAGTGCAATTATTCAGTCCAACAATGATGATAACATACTACAGGTGGGCTAACACAGACAAATGATTGGCGAGAAAGATTCACGGTCTACAAATAAATGCAAAAATGTGTCTTATTTTGTCCTTCTGTAAGGTGGAATTCCCTGCTATATACAGCATTGACAGCACTCCTGCTATGCTGACACCAAGTGATGCAAGAACTGGGAACACTTGTAGATAGCAATCTGAACTTTGACCACCAAGTGTCTAAAGTGGTATGGAAAGGCTATGTTCTGCACATCATAAGTCATGTCACTGTATTCAGATTTGAGGATTATATAACAACACTATACTCAAACCACATCAGAACACTAACAGAGTATAATGCTCCCTTTTGCATGCACCTCACCAGACATGTGCAGCAGCAGCTGGAGAGACCACAGGGGTTTCTCACCAAGACAACAAAGGGCAAATTGTTTTAAGGCATCACAGCTCAGGTCTGTCTTGGAGGGGGTCTCAGCACTTTATAGGTGATGACATCAGCAGTGTGTGGTGAGGAGAATATGGAAATAGCAGTGTACCACATGCTGGTGTAAAAGCATCTGTCCAAAGTCAAGCAAGTGCACACACACACACACGCACACACACACACACACACACACACACACACACACACACACACACACACACACACACACTCCAGCTGATTACAATGAGAACAGAACCCCTACCTGAGTATACAGACTACAAAAATCTGTATGTAAGGCAAGCACCACAGCTCAAGTCGACTTTTACAAGGCTGTGAGACAACTCAGAATGAATGACATCAACATTGGATGTTTGAGAGAAGATGTTGGGAGACCTGCAAGACATGGATGTGAAGGCATGTGCAAGTGTCAAAATACGATTAGTCCATGGGATTCTAGTAGTAACTGTAGGATTTAAACTTATGCTCCTCTGGCTAGATAGACACATTCATACACACACCATAGTTGACAGCAGTGAGAACAGAACCCCTCACCTATCTAAGTACACAGATTACAGAGCTCAGTACCTTACACAAGCACCACAGCACAAGTCTGATTTGTATAAGGCTGCAGGACAACTTACAGTGGATGACTTCAGCAGTGGATAATGGAGAGAAGATGGTGGGAGGCCTGCATGAAATAGATGTGTAGGCATATTCAACTGTGAAGAAAGTTTTAGTTCCGCATATTACCAGATTGATGTGCATTGCACGTCACACAACATTTGTTATTAACTTATGTAGTGTAGTTGATATATTTATGAACAAGTACTGAGAGACTAGGGTTGCAGTGCAGAGGGGGAGGTAACACATGGCTGCATTGTAAATATGTGACATATTGTTAGATACGGCCTTCATTTTGTTATGTTTCTACAAGTAGTTTCATGGCATGAAGAGTAAATGACATTAAACAGCATTAATACATGCTAATATCGACTTTGCATAGTGCAGCAGCAAGCAGTGGGTTTGCGTGGGAGTTGGCAAAGTGTTTGTGCATATGAGATACACATTTCCATTAATTTCCCTGTTTGGGCATAGTTAAGCAGTGCACAAATGTGGGGCTCATTGCTAAAATTCTGAGAGTTACTACTGAGTGTATGAAACAGATGTGCTGCTTAGCTGACTCTGTGGCAGCAGGTGTAAATGCAATGACATATTTCTTTCTGAGCCCAGATGCTACTAGGTTCGAATCCAGGTATAACTAATACTTTAAAATAAACAATGATAATGCAATGACATTATTCTTATAGTACATTCAGTATGTGTTACTGTGTGTTGACCTGGCACAGCAGTGTTAAGCAGCATTGCATAAAGGTACCCACAGCATTGTAGGGCTGCTCACCATTGCTTGGCATTGGTACTCTATGCCAAGCTCCATGCAAACACAGAAGCCAAAAAGTGGAGGCATCCATTGCTTTTTCTGGCACTTATGTTTGTTGTGTGTGATTCAATTTTTTGATCAGATTATAGATGCTAAAATAGTGGTATATAGGAAAGTGGTGAAATGAGTTGCAAGCAGAGGGAACTACAAAGGGAAAGGAGGGGTAAGAGAAAAAAGAAGCACAATTAGTACCATCATATGTGAAATTCAATACATAAACCAATTACGCAACTATTTTATCTGAAGTATATATCCTAACAACTACACACTATAAGTTACAAATTGCTGAAAGTAATCCTTGAAATGCGCATATATTGCACATATGCTTGTCCAGTTATACAGAATACAGTTAACAGCAGGGCATTTAAGCCACTTCTATAGTGTTTAATTTATGTAATATTATTAAAAAAATTCAGTATTACATAGTTGTTACACATGGTATTTAAACCTACAACCTATGACTGTAGTCTTATGCTTGACTCCTAAAGTTGGTTTGTGCTACAGACTAATGCATGCATACTTGCTTTTACAGTTAGGCTACAATGGATATAAAAAGTGTGCACACCCCCGTTGAAATGCCAGATTTTTGTGATACAAAAAAAATGAGACCATAATAAATCATTTCAAAACCTTTCCCACCTTTTATGTGATGTATAACCTATACAATTTAATTGAAAACCAAACAAATCTGTTAGGGGAAAAAATATAAAAAATGTGCAATAAGCTGGTTACATAAGTGCGCGCACCCTTAAACTAATACTTTGTTGAAGCACCTTTTGCTTTAATTACAGCATTAGGTCTTCTTGGGTACACACCTGCCATCAATTAAAGAGACTCTGATTAACTTCAAATAAAGTTCAGCTGTCCTAGTAGGATTTTCCTGACATTTACTCAGTTGCCTGCTACAGCAAAAGCCATGGTTTGCAGAAAGCTTACAAGGCATCAAAAGGATGTCATTGTTAAAAGTTTCAGTCAGGAGAAGGGTACAAAAAAATTTACGCAGCATTGGATATTCCATGGAACACAGTGAAGACAGTTATCAAAAAGTAGAGAAAATATGGGACAACAGTGCAAAGGACTGGATGTCCCTCCAAAACTGATGAAAAGACAAGACAGAAACTGGTCAAGGAAGCTGCCAAGAGACCTAGAGCAACACTGAAGGAGCTGCAGGAATTTCTGGCAAATACTAGTTGTGTACTGCATGTGACAACACCCCATATTCTCCATATGTCTTGCCTATGGGGTAGGGTTACAAGACGGAAGCTTTTCTTATACAGAAAAACATCCAGACCTGGATAAAATTTGCAAAACAATACATCAAGTCTCCCAAAAGCATGTGGGAAAATGTATAATGGTCTGATGAGACCAAGGTTGAACTTTCTGGCCACAAGTCTAATAGGTACGTTTGGCGCAAAAACAACACTTTGCATCACAAAAAGAACACCATCAGTATCATGCTTTGGAGTTACTTTTCTTCAGCTGGAACTGGGGCATTAGTCAAGGTGAAGGGAATTTTGAACAGTTCCAAATACCAGTCACTTTTGGCCCAAAACCTTCAGGCGTCTGCTAGAAGACTGAAGATGAAGAGGAATTTCACCTTTCAACATGACAATGAACCCAAGCATATATCCAAATAAACAAAAGATTGGCTTCACCAGAAGAAAATTAAAGTTTTGGAATGGTCTAGCCAGAGCTAGACCCAATAGAAAGTGTGTGGGGTGACCTGAAGAGGGCTGTGCACAACAGATGTCCTCACAATCTGACTGATTAGGAGCACTTTTGCAAAGAAGAGTGGACAAATATTGCCAAGTCAAGATGTGCCATGCTGATAGACTCCTACCCAAGAAGACTGAATGCTGTAATTAAATCAAAAGGTGCTTCAAAAAAGTATTAGTTTAAGGGTGTATACACTTATGCAACCAGCTTATTGCATGATTTTTATTTTTTATATTTTTCCCCCGAACAGATTTATTTGTTTTTCAATTGAATTGTACAGGTTATAGGTCACATTAAAGGTGGGAAAGGTTTTGAAATGATTTATTGTGGTCTCATTTTTTATATCACAAAAACCTAGCATTTTATCACGGATGTGCATACTTTTTATATCCACTGTATGCATGCTCAATGTTCTACATTTGTATAGAAAACCCATAATCTATCTTTCACTTTAAAGCTACAATAATACTTCTTTTGTGCTGCATACATACCATGTGTTTCCCTCAGTCTCTCCATTCGATCACCATGAGCCTGGCAATCAAACCCTATTGCAGCATTATCTGTGGAAAGAACAGAAAAGAACAGAAAAGCATTTTACATACCAGTCTTGCCTATATTTAGCTTTCTATGTATGAAAATACTCTTTTATTAGCATACTTATATAGCTGTGGGATGTCACTGGTTTGAAACGCAGTCAACCACTGGTTGAGTGCCTCCCCCTTCCACCTTTCTAGGTCATTAAAAGGTGCTTACACTTTTGTCCAGTGTGTGGTTGCCAGTCACACTAGATACAGCCTGAGCCAAACTACTCCAAGCCTTAGACTTGCAGTGCGAGCCAGAACAGTCCCCCTGCGGAAGCCATTGGATGTGGTGCTTTACCTGGAGTCCAATAAATATACTGGACTGCAGAACACCCCACAACATTGCCCTAAACTGGGCGCCTTCCTCTCTAATGCCAGACATGTCTAATACAATAACTAGAGCAATGGCAAGTAATGATTTCCTGCCATTTACTTTTATTGTATTTAGTGGTAGTGCACAGACTTGAGCAATTATGAAAAACATGTTTGTGGAGAGCAACAGTGCCAAGCAGGGAGGGCTTAAGTGTTTTAAATTTGAAAGTTAATCTGACACTTGATCTTAGTTTGAGGGATGTCTGCTGCTGTAGCTTGGAAATATACTTTGAAAACTGGAAGGTAACTGTTAGGTGAGTTAAGTCTGCAGTTGCCCTGGGGGTATACATTTCATGACCTGACACATTTTTTTTTGCTTTATACACTGATGCAATTGATTTTTTAATGTGTGGGATTCAAACCTAGGCAAAAGGGACAAACATTTTCTTTCACAGGGTGATCTTCCATCTTTGCCAGAGAAGAAGTGCGGATTAGACATATTCATGAATCATTCATAAATACAGCTGACAGTTTTAGGTGTTACACATGTATGTATGTAAACTGACAAGGTTTTTGGATATAGATCCAGTTGTGTATGTGCCTTATTTAATTGTGAAGGCCATCCAAGTCCACATAGCAGAATTATACTTACAGAAATATAGTAGACAGTATACCCTCAGTAATATATCTTGAAATACAATAAGGGTGTCTTAGACCTCATATATATAATTCATATCAGATCCACTATGTAAAGTGTTATGAGGGAGAGTGAATATATGGAGAAATGGAACAATAGTAAAAATGCCTGGAATGGCCATTATTACAGCCTAGGACCATTTTTATGGCAGCTCTACACTTACATCTCTTGCCACAAGAATGTTGAAATAACACTTGCATATTTTTCAGTTTATTGCTATAAACTTTCCTGTCACAACCGTAAAAATAGGCTGCACATCCTGTACTAGAACCCAGGACCATCTGTATTCTAGTCCTACATTTACACCTGCTCCCACCAGAGTAGTTACATGACAGTTCCATAGTTTCCTATTCATTGTTATATTTTGTGTGTTAACCACTGCGTGATGCCATTTAGTGTATTTGTGCGATGCCTACAGAATGAGTTTAATGTTTGTATTTTCAATTATCGACTGCCTGCATCTTGTCTGCAGGTGTTCGATGGTTGGTGGTGCTGGCAAGCCTTGATAACTGCCATGCAACATCGCTAAGTGGTGTTGCAAGATGGAAAGAAAAAAATACAACAATGTATCCTTTTTTATCTTTACACTTTTACAGACTTCCTGTTTGCAAGTGATCTGTCTGCTTCCTGTGTGCATCACTAGTCCAGGTTTGCTCACTACTAAGTGTTTCGCAAATGAGATAAGCACAGCTACACCTAACATCATTGTTTTTCACCATTTCCCTTGTTTGCACTAAGGGACGCACCATGCAAACACTGACAAAAAATAATAAAAATTAAAAAAAGAGGGAAAAATACTTAAAATGAAGAAAAACAATCTATGACATAAACAGTACAAAATGTTTGTTAATACACATTAAATATATTTCCATAGGTCTCAATTCACATGCTCACTCCAATGAACCTTCAGAGAACAGTAAGGGTATCTTATCCCTCTTTGTCATACAAACAGCTTTGCAGCAGGGAACTGAAATCATTCTGCATACAACCAACTGCAACATCATCCACAGTGCTAATAAACCATATGACAGTTATTTGTACATGTATTAATTTTGGATGTAGTGCACTGAGTGATCTCACAACCATTTATGACTATTACTTTCAAAATGCAGATCTGTCTTATCTTTCTATGTTTGTTGCTCATTCTTGTCTTCCCTGAGCAGTAATCTGAGACATGCAGTTTTAAGGCATTCTATATCATTGCCCTTAAAATGTGTCAGGATATTAAATGGCAATAATATACAGCTGTCAACAAATGAAGTAGAGGTTGAATGTTAATGAACAGAAATTGGGAATTGTGTGAAGCTTACTTACATTTCAAACCTTGATAAAATTACTTCCACATTTTGTAAGTCTAACCCGACACACCTAGTGGAGGTAGGGCAGTCTGCATTGCTGTGGTGTTTCCTTTCTCCCTACCAGTAATCATTCACAGTTGCAATCCATTAGCAAAAAACACTGAGGGAGTGCCTGGATTATGTTTACTTCTGCTACACTGGGCCAAATATTTGGGATTAAGCAATTCTGAGTTCACACCTCATATGCATCTTTACCATGCTCACAGCCCTGAATCTACACCATAAAAATCAACCATGCAGCTAGAAAACCTGAAGGTGAGGGTGAGATGTGTTTATGTGGAGAACCCTGAAGAGGCTATTACTTGGTGATATATCTCCACAAAAGGCTACTGACCTTGAGAAGGTATGCTTGCATTTGTTTGCTGAAATGTCATTAGCAAAAAAAAAAAAAAAACTGCTAATATATGAATCTGTAGACATGTTTCAGGGACAGTTCATTTGATAGCACTTTTACCATTTCACTGACGGTTTGTTAAAATGTGTCATAGGTTCATAGCTTCATAGATCAATACTAGGCTATCAGATCAAGGGCCTAAGTAAGCCTAGCCAACAAGAAAGTTAATTTCCAGTGCCCCTGTTGAGCAGATCTGCAGAAGTGATCCCCGGGGTGTATTTCCTATTTCCCATCCACTCATCAAGATTTTTTTCTTGAAGAGTGCTAATGAGGAATTTTGCTTGACATAGATGGGTAGCTTGTTCCAGAGAATAGGAAGTATCTGGGACAGGAATCTATCCCTCCAGCATGTCCTGTGTATTATGGTGACAAGGTTTAAGTCTCTAGAGCATGTAGCTCAGAGGGATTGGGATTTCTTAAGGTGTAGCATGTCAAACAGCTCTGGGTTTAACATAGCTTTATATGTTAGGCAGAGATCTCCACAGAGTAGGCGATATGCTACAGAGTAAAGCTGGAGTTTTTTGACTCGGTCAGTGTAGGGCATCTGTTTGAGGCTGGTAATCCTTTTTCTGAGGTACATCTGTGGCCTTTCCAGCTGCTGCAGATGTCTTGTGAGGTACATTCCAAAAGGGGCATTGTACTCTATAATGGATCTAATGAGTGCCGAGTAGAGGGGAACAATGACCTCTTTTTTTCTGGATGAGAACCCTTTTGTGATGAGGTGTGCCACATAGAAGGATTTCTTGACTACTGTGGTGATGTGATTATCAAAGGAGAGACTACTGTTCACCTTGGTCCCAAGGTATCTTATCACACATTCGGCATTAAGTAGACTGCAGTTTATGTGGTCATTCATGGGTACAAAGTTTACCAAAGGGGGATGACAATGCACTTTTTGGCACTGAGCTTGAGGCCATGCCTCTGACACCAGGCATCTGTCTCAGTGAGGCCTTTCTGTAGGATGTCCACATAATTTGGGGAGGACTCGACTATGGCTCCTAATTTGCAGTCATCTGTGAACTTCATTAGCCAGATGCCTTCTGTGTTAGCCTGTACTTTAGAGAAGTAGATACCAAACAGGCAGGTCCCAGGACTGAACCCTGTAGTACTCCACTTGTCACAGGTTTGATGTCAGATTTGGAGTCTGCAACTTTTACAGTGTGGGTTCTGTCAGTGAGCCAGTTGGCAACCCATCTTGTGACGTAGGGATTTATACCTAGTTTAGTGAGTTTAGCTATAATTCCAGAATGGGGGATGGTATCAAAAGTCTTGGCGAGGTCAAGATAGGCTGTGTGAACCACCTTACCCTTGTCTATGGCTTTGGTGACTGCCTCCACAATGTCAATCAGGTTTAGATGGCATGATTTGCCTTTCACAAACCCAAACTGGTTGGGTTCCAGAGTTTGGAGGTTACCAATGTCTTTGTTTATGGGTTCCATGCTGATACGTTCCATGGTCTTGCAGACCAGGCTCGTCAGGCTAATAGGGTGATAGTTCCCAGGATCAGTAGTGACTCCCCCTTTGTGGAGTGGGATAACTGTTGATGTGCACCATTCAGTCGGCACAACGCCTGACGTGAGACTATGATTGAAAATGGTGCTTAGGCGGGGAGCCAGTTCATTCTGAAGTTCGTGTAAAATGCAGCCTAGGATGTTGTCCGGTACCATGGATGCTGTGTTTTTGATTTTAGAGAGTGCAGCTTTTACCTGCATAGATGTGATTACAGGGACTCTGCATTCTTCCCTTATAGATATGGGCCCTTTGGGGGTGAGAGGGGGGGTAAAATTAGCATTGAACCTATCTGCCAGGATGTTTGCAATATCAGTTAGTTTTGTAATTTTTGTGGAATTGTGATGTAACTCAGAGCAGATCTGGTTATTACCATTGAGGTTCTTGACATAGCTATAGAGTGCTTTGTGGTTGCCCTTGGAATCAGTGGAGATTTTGTTTTTGTAGCTAGCTTTGGAGGATCTTATAATGGATCTCAGCTTCTTACTGAAGCTGACCAGGCAGCTCCTTCACTCATGGGATATTACTCTCTCTTGCAGCTGTTTCTTCTTTCTGTTGTAGAGTTTGTTTAAGGCAGGGGCCAACAGATTGACTTCCTTTTTTTGGAGGATAGCATCATGGTTCTGTTAGGGATAGCACGATCCATGCACTAGTGTAAGTGCTTATAGAGTGCATTTGTGTAGGATTCAGCAGTCTTAACTGTATTGTCCATCTGCATGAGTGTCATGAAGTTCACCACTTCTATCTTAAGAAGCATGAAGTTGGCTTTGGAGATATTTTTTACAGTGGTTTCCTTAATGGTGGGTGGGGGCAGGATGTGGATATCTAGGGTGATTAGGTTATGGTCAGATCTGACCAACGAAGAGTTGATTTCAGGTGTGGAACACCAGTCACTCATGTTGGTAATGACTAGGTCTAGGATATTGTTACTCCTGGTGGGGGTGTGGATAATTTGATCCAGGGCATTGGAATTGATGAATTCCAGAACGTGTTAAGTGAAGGAGTTGGTACATGAGTAGTTTTCCCAGTTAATGGTGGGGTAGTTAAAATCACTCATTATTAGGGTGTTTGGTTGAACCCTAATATTTTCCAGTATATCAAGAAAATATGAGTAAGAATCCTGGGGCATGGTGGGGGATCTGTATCAAGCTACAATTTGGATTGCAGTTTTGCCCAGAGTTAGTTGCACTTGGATAACCTTGGATGCATTATGCTGTGCAACCAGCCTGGAGGTGTGGATATCCTTAATGAATACGGACACACCTTCGCCTTTGTTGTTCTGGTCCAGGTTAGATGGCCAAAAACTGTGATATGAGTTATAGCCTGGTAATGCAGGGGTGCTCTCTAGAGCCTTGAACCAGGTCTCAGTCACGGCACAGATATCGATGTTCTCCAATTTAAGGAGTGCCTCGAGTGAGTGCATTTTGAGATTTAGACTTCTAGCATTGAGTAGCAATACCCTCAGTTTTTGCTTGCCTGTTCTTGTTTCGGTGGTGAATTTGTCATTTGAACCTTGTATAAAAAAGCACTATAGGGGCGGCAAGAGCCTTAGCCAGTATCCAGAATCCCTGGGGTGACAGGTGCAGGCCGTCTCTGGCAAAGCATCGTGGTTTGTCGACCATGTCATCCCAGGCACAAATAAGCAAATTCAAGTGCTAAAACTAAGAATCTGTATCTGGATCTTGTGGTAGATAGGCTACTTAGTGCTTACCACTCCCACTGATAAGCTTGAATGCTTCCCTGCAACACAGAAAGGCTTGGGGACTCAGAAGCTTACAAACAGTCCTGGATACAGCAAATCTGTATCTGGACTAGACTAGTTACAGGAAAGGTGGGAAACAAGTGCCTGTTCTTTTGGGGTGGGGGAGCAAAGTTTCATTTCTGTTTTGGCAATAGCAAGGATATGTTGCTATTGTTACTTTCCTTTGTTTTGCATCCAGCCTTGCTTTGTGTGAATGTAATATGTTGCAAGTACACAGTTCAAGTTTTTTTTTATTTCAATATCTTGACTGTTTTACGTTTCTCCAGTAAGTTATAGTGAAATGCTACATTTTCTGTTTTCTCTGGAAACAGAACTTTTTAGTCATGTGATACATGTGTGTATCATCCTTCTGTCACCTAGGACTATAGCACCCAGTTGTCTCAATCCCCAAACTCCCCCCCGTCAGTGACCTTGAGAATCAGATAATTGTGGAAGTGTTTAAGCGACATGATGCCTTTCTGAATGAGTGGGGACATGGTGATATGTCAGACAGAATGCAAATTTGGCAAAAGATAGTTGCTAATGTGAATGGAGTAGGTGGCCACAGCAGGACATATGATCAGGTGCACCATAGAGCCATTGACATGATCTCATCTATATGAAGGAGAACAGCTGCAGTGGGCCTTAATTGCTACAACACCACCACTAACAGCAAATAAAGAGCTCCTGTCCACTGTCAGGGATCCAGAAATCTCCCAGGAAAGTGAAGAACAGCATGTCTTTGACATTGGTGCTACTGTTTCAGGGACAACAAGCATGTCCCGGGGGTGCTTCCATGAAGGCTTACGTATCTCACTTCTTAAATACTCTTGCATAGTAAAATATTGACAGCAATACATTAGTCTTGTTAAACAGTAAATTGTCTTGTTCATAGGCTCATAGGTGTGTACGAGGCTAATGGCCCTGGAGCCTTTACAAGCCTAGCCCATATAAGTGCCCTGGCATTGTGCCACCCGATGTTAGTTCACAGTGCCTCTATCAAGTAGAGCCACTGGAGTGATCCCGGGGGTGAACTTTCTATTTCCCTTCCACTCATCAGCATTTCTCTTGAAGAGGGCCACTGAGGTGCTCTGCTTGACATGTATGGGAAGTCTTGGTGGGGGAGATTGTGGATTGCTATGATTGATTGCACATGGGCTTAGGTTGGAATTGTCATCCAAGTTCTTGTTGAAAGTATAGTTAATGGACATATAAAAGGCAAAACGTTATATTTCCCTGTATTACTATTAATTGTGATGATATTGTCTTTAACATTTGCTTAACTTCTTCCAGTACCATCGTCCATAGGAAGCATAGCATCAACTACACATGGTAAGCCAAATATCTTCTTTGTCAATGGTAATGAGCATGCCAAAGAAATATATAATTTTATCCATATGTGTGATGTGGATGTCAGGACTGTTGTATGTATTGCTGTACTGTCTGTAGTAGTGGCACAACTGTTACTTTGTTAGCATACATTTGACTATAGTAGTCTAGCTATTCATTTTTTATACTATGTTTATTGTTTATTATCACAGGAGATCCTGACAGTGGAAGTGTACATCTCCTACTAACTGATGTAAGATTATTGGCAGACTATGATGATAATGGTAGCCAAACAGAGGCACAGTCAGTGGATGCAGAGGTTGAATTTGACACTGAGGTTGACATTCAGCAATCATCTTTAATTTCATTGGACACAGCCAGTAGGCCTACATCAACCAATTGCAGTGAGCCCTCAGATATTGGACAGGTGGAGGGTGAGGCACTCAATCAGGGAAGTGTGGCTACTACAGCTTCAGTGTCTGTTGATTCTGTCCATAGCGAATGTGTGAGTGAGGTGCTATGCAGGAAGGTTGTTAGGGGTGATCAGAGATGATCAGAGGAGGTCTGCTGTCCATCCTCCACCTGCTCAAGGTGTGCCTTCCCATGACACTTGACATACATTTACAGCCATCATGGAGGTACAAGCAAGTTCCCATAAGTCCTCCACAGAAATGCTTAGGGTTGTAGATGTGGCACAGACTGATGTGCATGACTAACTACACCATGTTGCCGATTCATTGGATCAGATGTGTGACATGTTGGAACGGGCGGTGTCTGTGACGGAACATCTGCTGGGAGGGGGATGGCATCCTCGTGGGTGTAGGTCCGCTACATTATCTACTGTTAGCTGATGTCGCCATGCCCAGTCATATTCCTGTAATCACACTACTTTCACTGCTCCATCAGTGGTTGAGATGTCCACAGCCAGATGTGGCAGGCCATGTGGTTGTGGTTCTTTGTGTCCTTGTAAGGGGAGCTCACAAAACAGACATCAGTCATGTTCAGGTACCAGTAGTGCATCTGATCATGGGCATTGACATGCCATTGCAACTCCTGCCAGAGCCAGTTCTTGTGGTAGGAACAACAATGATGAACTGCCATCTCTACCATGCACAGCTCACACCTGTCCAACATACCAAGACGTATACATACTAAATCTAGAGCACTTGATAATAGTTTTCAATCTTACTCACAAACACTGGTTAATCTACAATGTATGTACTGTACCTGTGTACTATGTATGTATTCTACCTATGTTCCAAATTTCAGCTGTACACCACAAATCTATTAATTACCTTTATTTTTAAAATTAAATATTTTTTTGTTTGTTCTCTCTACTGCATCTGTTTATGTGCTGCATACCACTGTAAAAACATGACTCTTGTAATTTGTGAGTATACTGATCATGTCTAAATAACTAAATGTGTCTGTAATTTTTCTTTGTGGAGCTTTTCTCCCCGAGCATCTGCTGAAAAAGGGCCTTTTCGGCTCAGTCAGACAACCCCGGTTAACAAATGTAAAATAAATAAATAAAAATGTAGGGCTAGCACATAGCTTGGTTGTGTTTATGCACATACTTACACACCTATTTATCCTCCGGACACATACAGAAGCATATACAATGGTTACATGGTTCAGCCTTGCAGCTTAAAGCTGATTTTGTCCAACTGGCCATTTGTTACTTTATCTGAATGTCTGCCTGCTTCCCTTTCTTACTCCTACACACTCACTGACTTTTGTTTCAGCCTAGGCTTCCTGACCGCTCCCCCCAACACAACACCCTGTGTAAGTGATGGTAACTGTGCCATATCCCTGATTTCTATCTTTTGGATTCAGTGTTACATAACATTTGTGTCTCATGCTCAGGGTGCAAAGCTGACTTAGTGAATAGTATATCTGCATTTGTGATGCTGATAAGGGAATTGTACCTTTGAAATATTTTGGTATAGAAAGTTAGACTGCTGATAGAATCAAACATTTTTTGCATCAGTATTGTTAATGATCTTGTGAGGAATGTGAAGTCTGAAACTGAAATGCATCTCATTACTTTCTAACTTTTCTCTTTAATGATTTTCCAGTACAAAAGGTATGGTGCTAAAGTGAGGGAATTCAGTGACCATCAGTACTTTTGAGAGGTATGACTGTGTGAATTTTTTATGCCTGTGGCCTACTACTTGATAAAGGATGCAAATAAGTCACATATGTCCCTGCCATCACATATTAAAGGCATTTCTGTACAAATTACCCACTTTTTATTTGCTTACATTAACCCAGGGTAAAGAAGGACATACAAGTAAAATCTCTAACTCTGCCATTGTCAAGTCTAGTTTCTCATGCAGTTTCTGGTCCAAGTGTGACCTTATCAAATAAATGTATAACTCCACAAAGAAAAGCATGCAGTGTAACATATTGTGTCTATAAGTCTGCAAAATGTGAATGTACTGTATGTATGTATACGTCTGTAATACTCTACATGTATTCAAGAAATGTGCTACCTCTAAACTGTATATCTTACTATGAGCCTGTGCTAATATTGTAATTTCCACTGTTCTCAAGAGATTGTTTATGTATTAAAATGAAGCTTTTCTCCCTGGGCCACCACTGTTTATGGACGTGTCCAGTTGGACTTTCCCAGTCAACAAATGTAAAATAGATAAATAAAATAAAAGTAAACACATGCAAAGATATTCCATTCATTCATATCATTAAACAATACACTCCAGGTTCAACACTTACCTTGCAAATCCAGCAGTTGCAACAGTTTTGGTTCAGGGCTGATTCTGTCTGATACTTGGAATACACGGCCATTACATAGGTTCATAGGTGGCTACTAGGCTAATGGTCCTGGAGCCTTTACAAGGCTAGCCCATAGGATTACCCTGGAATCTTGCCACCCAACCTTAGTTCCCGGTGCCTCTGTCGAGTAGAGCCACTTGAGTGATCCCCGGGTTGAATTTTCGATTTTCCATCCACTCATCAATATTTCTCTTGAAGAGGGCCAGTGCGGTGCTCTGTTTGACATGTATGAGAAGTCTATTCCATGGCATGGGCAGTCTCTGGGTTATGAACCTGTCCCTCCAGCATGTTCTATTGATTGTGGTAATGAGGCTGAAGTCTCTGGAGCATGTGGTGTGGAGGGATTGGGATTTCTTTAGATGTAGCATTTCTAACAGAGCTGGGTTAGACATGCCTTTGTAAGTCAAGCAGAGATCGGTTCTATGGGTAGGTAAAGGTTGTAAATATTGTCTGCCATCAATATTACTATAGGTATGTGTGTGTAGGAGGAAGATTTTAGCCCCTTAGGTGGTGGGTGACTGTGCTGTGTGTTGCCTCTTAGCCAATGCGATGGCATATTGAGCACACCTACATCTGCCTACACCCACAACAGCTGCTGGATTCTGCTCTGTCTCCACATTAGCATGTGACTGTGATGACCTTGCCATTGGTGGTGGGATGTGAGCACCATCCCTTTGTTGATCCTGTTGAAGCTGTTTTCTCAGGATGATGTTGTGTAGCATGGCACATACAGTTAATATTTCAGTACATGTATGTGGATTTACTGTAGAGCTCCCCCAGATGTATCTAGGTACTGGAACTGTGACTTCAGCAGCATAATCACACACTCTATGATATTTCTGGTTTAAGAGTGGCTCATGTGTGTGCATTTCTGACGGGCGTCATCAGCCATGGTTCCAGTGCATAACCTGCATCCCCCAGTAAATGACCCTGTGGGATATCCTTCCTACTGGATATCTGGTACAGTTGGGAGGTGTACCAGATATGTGAGTCATGGTAACTACAAAGGTTTCCAGCAAACACATTCAAGATGATTCCCTTAGCATTACACATGACTTGGCAGTTAATAGTCAGGAAGCGTTTTTATTTATGTAGAGTGCACCACTTCAGGGTAGTTTTCTACAGGGTAGAACTCCTGTATATCTGTGGCCTTGTCCTCAGGAGTACTGGGAAAATATATGTGGTCACTAGCATGTTGTAGCATAGCATTCAGGAATTGATGGAGTATCATGGATGCTGATGCCTATGACACCCCCAGCATGTCCCCTGTAGGTCTCTAAAAGGTTCCTGTCACTAAAATTCTAAGTGCTGCACATATCTTTGTCTCCATTGGAATGGGTTACCCTTTGTTTGCCCTGGCTCTGAGTTCAGGATGACAGAGGTTGAAGAGTTCCTGTAGTGTGTCTCTATCTACCCTGTAGCACACTACAATGTCCACCTCATGCAGACTGTGAAATGGTAAACAGGGTCTGAAAACTCGTTTTCTTGGCCACTGTCCATTAGCAGCACCATCAGCAGCATATACTTCAGCCTGTTGCACATACACATGAATTAAAGCAACAGCAGCCCCTAACATTCTTTCTGTGTAGACTTCTTTCCATGACTGCAATCCAATAGCTTTTGAAATTCACAGAGAAAACCTGCACCAAATTTACACAGTTGCTTTATAGTTTGTTGAATAGCTCCTCCATCTTGGATTGGTTGATCAGCATACAATTCAGCTGTTTATGCTGAAATTAGCATGCCATAGTGTTTACCTTGTTTGTGGGGCTCTACACACCTTCTAGAGCCACTAATTGAATCCTCAATCTGCACATAGTCTAAATGGGCTGTGTAAGCTTTATTGAATCTGGCCAAAGTGTATATTGCTCAATAGCTTCTAAAGCTTTCTTCATTTTTGTAAAGTGTGCTGAATCAAAGGTTTTGTACACAAGAGTTTCTAATGCAATAAGCCATAGCTTTATGGCATTATCAGTCTGTGTAATACCTGAAGTATATTCAGCAAACTGAATTTTTATGTATTATAATTTATGCAAGTTAGAGAGATCTAAATCATATTCCCTTACAAAGGAGCTGGAGATCAAATGAAGCTTAATGTAATGCACGCTAAACAAAACAGTAGAGAAGAAAGGCAGACAATATCCCTCATTAACATTAAGACTATGGAATGAGAAGATAGACTGAAAAAAGATAGGAAAGAATTATTGAAGCAAACAGGGCAGCTCAAAATCACATTAGTTAGTGTTTCTGTCTCACACTGGTGCATTCTGCAAGGCTGCATGTCCACCATTGGCATGTTTACTTTTGCTGGGTGATATATTTTCTTCCTACATCAAAAGACATGTCATAAGCAAGCGTGAGGTCCTCCACATTTTATAGGGCGTGTGTGTGTGTGTGTGTGTGTGTGTGTGTGTGTGTGTGTGTGTGTGTGTGTGTGTGTGTGTGTGTGTGTGTGTGTCAATGTAGATTGGGTCTTCTGCTTGATTGGCATCCTATATAGGATTAGATCCCCCTGACACTTACTACCCAAATATGAACATAGATTTTGAATCTTTTTTAAGCATGAGATGGATTAGTCAAGTAATCAGACAATCATCCTCTGCAGTCCTTTATTTTATTTTTTTATTTTACATTTGTTAACCGGGAAGATCTGACTGGACCAGGTCAATTTACAGCAGAGGCACGGGGAGAAAAGTTCTGGCATTTAGTTTAACAAAACAATGCATGATAAATAGTATAACAAAACGATACAACATGTATAGTGAACAATGTTATTATACAACATATTAGGGAAACAAAATAAGCAATAAAAAATGCTGTAAGAAGAATGGTAGTAACAGTTATACAGTGCTGGACAGTTATCACGAGAAAAAATGGGTCAAGCATTTCAACAGCAAATAGTGTGACATACATAATTCATGTAGTATGCAGGTGAATAGAAAGTAAGAGGGGGAGACAGAAACAGTGAGGGTAGGTTTATGTGATACAAGGGCATAACCAGGTACTAAGGAGATGTGATTTGAGGGAGCTTTTGAATTGTGAGGTGGGAGGGGCAGTGGACAGACAATGGGGAAGAGAGTTCCAGTTCTAGCAACGGTATGGGAGTAGAGCACGTCCCCTGCTTTATTATTAGCCCTGGAGATGCAGAGGAGAGATTTTTCACTAGATCGAAGATGCCGGTTTGCAGTGTAGTGAGTAAGGAGATTGGATATTGGGGGGGTGGGGTTCAGGGTGTTTGAGAATGTTGTAGGCCGTAACCAGCTGGTGATAGTTAAGAAGTTGTGGCAACTCAGGACATTTTAGTTCTTTTAGTGCAGTACAGTGATGGGTTCTGTATGTGGAGTTTGTAGCAAAGTTGGCTATTTTATTGTAACAAGATTCTATTTTGTCTAGGTCAGACTTTCTAATTTGGGTGAAAATTGGTGCTGCATACAATAGAGTAGAGAGGAGGTGACATGAGAGAAAGTTTCCGTGCCTATATAGCAAGCCCATTTTTTTGTGAATTAATTTTATGGTATGGGTGATGTGGATATCAAAGTGAAGATGACTGTCAATTTCAATGCCAAGAAGTTTGGTGTGGTTAGAAGGGAAGATGGTAGTGCCGTCCTTAGACGTGATGGAGAAGGGGAGATGGTGCTGCCGTCCTTAGATGTGATGGAGAAGGAGAGGGGAGTTTTTGATCTAGTAGGAGAGAATAGTAGTAGTTTTGTCTTCTTGGGATTTAGGATAAGTTGGATACCTGAGATCCATTTTTCTACAGAGTTAAAAGTTCCCTGAGTGAGTTGTTGCAAAGTGGTGGGAGATGAGACAGAGCAAATCAGGGTTGAATCTTCTGCATATTGAATAAGTGTGGCATCTGGGTTGAGCTATTGAGGTTATTTGTGAATATAGAAAAAGGTAGTGGGCCCAATATAGAGCCTTGTAGGACACCTATGGTGGTTGGAAGATGTGGAGATAGAGTTCCTTTCTACTAGACAGATTGTTGCCGGTCAGATAGGCAACTTCTGAACCAGGCTATAGTAGAAGGGATGAGAGTTAGTGATGCTAGTGAGTCTAGCAGGATGAAATGGGAGACCATGTCAAATGCTTTTGAGAGGTCCAGGAAAATGACAGATGCATATTTGTTGTCATTCCTGTGGAGGTTGACTAGATTAGAAATAGAGAGAAGAGCAATGATAGCACTGTGATATGGACGGAAACCATGTTGTGTGGCTGATAGGAGCTTATGTGTGTTAAGAAATGTCATGACTTGCAAGTGGATGCATTTCTCTAGAATTTTAGATAGGGGGCATAGGATGGCAATAGGTCAGTAGTTGGAGAAGTCATAAGAGTTACCTCCTTTATGAAGAGGAATGATGTGAGATACTTTCCAGAGTTTCGGTATGTAGGATTCTTGTATGGAGCGGTTGATTAGGATGGAGCTAGGATGTTATAGAGAGTCACTAGACATTTTTAGGTATGCAGCAGGTATATTATCAGCTGCTAGTGTGGTGGGTCTGAGATTTAGGAGGAGTTTTTTGATTGTAGAGGTGGGGACATGTGACAGAGTGAAAGATGAGATAGTATGGGATAGACTGGGTTGGGATTGTGGTGGGTTATCTTTGGTTAACTCACTGGATAGGGCTAAGATGGACATTGTAAAGTGGAGATTAAATTGAGTGGCTATGTCAAGGGTAATATCTGTAGAGTTTGGAGCCGGAGTAGTGGTTTTGCCTGGTTTCAGTAAGGAGTTAATAGAATGCCAGAATTTCTGTGGATTCTTTGAATATTTGTTTTGGGCACTAAGAATGTAGTTTTGTTTATTTAGTTTCATTCCAGCCTTGGCCTTATTTCTAAGCTGTTGATAGCATTGCCTGGAGCTAGTGGTGTTTTCAGTCTTCCAGATTTTCCTGGCTTTATCCCTGGCTTTTAGTAAGGGTCTAGTGTCCCTACTTAACCAGGGTGCATAGTTGGCTTTCACTCTAATCTTCCTGCTGGCGGCAAGGCTGTCAAGAACATTGGTAAATGTAGTATTGAAGTAGTTGACTGCCTGGTCTAACCCTAGGGTTCATAGTGTTTCCCAGTTGCAGTGGCTTCAGACAGTATTGAGGTATTATGGGGTAAGGTGCGGTCATCACATACTAGTTTATAGACAATTGGTTTGGGTGATTGGAGTGTTTATGGAGTAGGAAAGTGGGGAGATGGTCACTGAGATCATCAGGCAGACAACCTACTTTATAGCTTTGCTTGGGATAGCTGGCTAGAGTCCAATCAAATATAGATTCTTTTTATGTTTTCTTGTCTATTCTAGTGGGTTCTTCAATGAGTTGAGAGAACCCATATAGGTTAATATGCTTAGTGGGGTTGTTGGAGTCACAGGCTATCCATTCTGTGTTTAGGTCACCTAGTAGGATAGTTTCCTGTGGTAGGTTATCTTTTGTCCAGTGTAGGATTTCCTCTGTTATGAGTGAGTTATTACCTGGGGGTATGTAGCAGCATATTATGTTGATTTTCTTGGTGTTTTTTATGGAAAGGACAGAAAACAGGATTTCAACATTTTGAAATGTGGGTGCGGAGGAGTTGGAAGTTAAGGGTGTTTTTGAAGAGAATGACTACTCCTCCTCCTTTCCTGCCTGCTCTATCTGATCTTATTGTATTATACCCTGGGGGGAGGAAGTCTTCATCTTGGATACTGGGGCTCAGCCAGGTCTCCGTAATGGTAAGTATGTCAGGGGTGTAGTAGGCTATGAGTGCATGCAGTTCTGCTATTTTGTTGGTGATGCTTCATATGTTGAGATTTAGAATCAGCAGGTCAGATGTTTGTTTGGTTGTGAGAGGACCTGGATCTGGGTGTATGTCACCAGAGGTTAGTAGTCTTTGTAGGAATGACAGTATGTGTTTTTTAATATTTATTGTTCGTGAGATTGGTCTATATGTGTTTTTTCTACCATATCGCATGGTATGTGAGTAAGGTGTAGCTGTGAGACTTAGAATTGCAGGGCAGATATAGAAGTCTGTGTGTGCTTGAGAGGGTGTGCTGATGAAGGTTATGTGATAAGTGTAATTGTGTAGTGGTTGGTCTGTTTGTATAGAAGTGAGAAAGGTTAGTGATACGAGTGCTAGTGATAGGGATGATAGTGTGGATAGCATGATAGTATTTAGAGTGAATACTATAATTTGGATCTCTGGTTGGTTGGGTGAAGGGTGGAGGTGTGCTGGTGTGAAATGTGTTTTTGGAAGTGGGAGTGGTGTAGGAAACTGAATAGACTGCTGAGTGGGAGGTTACTGAAGAAGTGGGTGGGCCAAATGATCAGGTGACCTGAACTTGATTAATCACACAGTCAGAGAATGAAAAATATCAATATAACTAACCTGGTCTGTTGAGATGACAGAAGATGTCCGCTGTCAACTGGCAAACCAAGGACCAAAGTGGACAATAAAGACTCCCAAAAGCTCCAATATATAAATTCCAATAATTTTAATAGTGATTAAGCACTTTCATCCACATAAAAACACTAGACTTTATCAGAATCAAACTGCATTTGAATAATGAAGCCTTTTTATATGTTTATCCACACCTATATACCCATAATCTCATCAATTATCCAATTAGTCCAGTAAAAACTGGCGATCATAAAGTGACATATCATACAAAAAAATTATAAAATACTTTCCATTTTGTACATAAATTCAGAAATTGTATGACAACGTTCAAATAAACATTGCATATTACAAATGTGTTAAACGCCTTATGTAAAAATTATTTAAGTTCAGTTGTTTTTCAGTCTCTAAGTTCTAAGATGGGTTGAAAGGATACATGATCACTGATACGTGGGGGGCAGAGGCATTTAATAGAAGTTGTCATCTCACCTCTCCATCTTCCAATAAAGTTTTCAAATCACCATCCCTTGGCTTACCATTACTTTATCCAAAATAACAAATTTAAATTCATGACATACTGGGTTAGCAGCCAAGTGTCTATAAACAGTATTGTTTGAATTTTCTTTTTTAATTTGATATACATACTCATACATTCTGTTCTTTAGTGCCCTGTTGGTTTTACCAACATAAAATGCCAAACAGGCCATGCATTTGGCATCCATATTTGCTAACCTCATCCTAGCTGAATGGAAGGATATTTGTGTGTTTAATAGTGAATTTGTCAAACACTTTAGATTGTAGGCTAGTATTTTGGACAACATTTTTGTTTTATGGAAAGGAAGTATAAACAAAATAGAAGGCTTTGTAAAACAATTGAACAGTAGGAGTTCTTTTTTGAAGTTTAAACACAGCTTTGACCCAGAGGGGATAGCTTATTTAGACACACATATTTCACACACAGATAAGGGATTTAAATCTAAAATATATCAAAAACCAACTTTCAGTAACTCTTATTTGGAATATTCTACCTGCCACCCATATAGCCAAAAGAAGAGTATACTGAAGGGCCATTATATATTAGGGCAGTCAGAATGACACCAACCTTTGAGGATGTACTTACTGACTTACAGAGAGTGGCAGCAATGTTTCTGGAAAGAGGGTACCCAGAAAGTTGATCAATGAAGTAGATGAATATGTGCAGTCCCAATGGGAAAATACTTACACATTTTTGTTTGGTTTAGGTTTGGAACAAGTATCAGATACTAACAAGGAAAACACATGTAGTAGAACTATGGTATTAGAGTACAGTCCCTATACAAAAGAAATAAAAAATGTTTTCACAAAAAAATGGAAATTCCAAGATTTACAAACAGTTAGGGGAGTTACCTAAATTTGTTTACAAAATGGAGGTAAACTTAAAGAACAATTTAGAAAATGAAAATAACAGAAACAAGAAATTTACAAAATCACAGGGCACACGTAAATGAGGAGCTTTCAGCCAGTGCACTTTTATACTTGGGGAAAGTGAATTAATCGGTTGACAGCATTAACAAGACTAAAGTTCATTTCAAGAATAGTAATCGTGGCATTAAAAGGGCAATTTACATAGCCAAATGCATGTCCTGTTTGGCTTTTTATGTTGGTGAAAATGACAGGGTACTAAAGAACAGAATATATGAGCATGTATATCAAATTAAGAAAGAAAATTCAAACAATGCTTTATATAGACACTTGGCTGCTAACCCATTATGTCATGAATTTAACTTTGCTATTTTGGATAAATTAATGGTAAACCCAAGGGGTGGTGCTTTGAAAACTTTATTGGAAGATAGAGAGGTGAGATGACAGCTTCTATTAAATGCCTTTGCTACACAGGTATCAATGATCATGTATCCCTTCAACCCATCTTAGAACTTAGAGACTGAAAAACAACTGAACTTAAAACATTTTTACATAAGGTTTTTAACATATTTCTAATATGCAATGTTTATTTGAACCTTGTTATACAAATTCTGAATTTATGTACAAAATGGAAAGTATTTTATACATTTTTAGTATGATATGTCACTTTAGGATATACAGTTTTTTACTGGACTAATTGGATAATTGTTGAGTTTTATGGGTATATGGGTGTGGATAAACATATAAAAAGGCTTCATTATACAAATGTACTTTGATTCTGATGAAGTCCAGTGTTTTTATGTGGACAAAAGTGCTTAATCACTATTAAAATTACTGGATTTTATATATTGGAGCTTTTGGGAGTCTTTGTTGTCCACTTTGGTCCTTGGTTTGCCAGTTGACAGCGGACACTTTTTATTCTGTGTTGGGACTAATAGTTTGAAGTGATGCTATTTTTTGTGTTTTGATGATAGAAGATGTATCATTGCATAATGTGACTGTGGCATTGCTGCGGATTTGAAGATGGTCAGATCTTGTCTGTATGCATCTGTCTGTATTGCGGGATTATTGTGACTTTTTTTGGTGTTTATTAAATGAGTTATTTCTTCACCATTTGAATGCTAAAATTGGCTTGGTGAATATTGAACTGTTCCAGGCACTCACTTTCTTGTTTTGTGCATCTGGATGTTAACAGTCTTTTTTTTTTTTTTTTGCTTGAATAACACTGGTGGACTATTTAAACATGTTGCTTCAGGATTTCTCAGACCCTATATCTGGATTTACTTTGGGTGTGGAAGATACAGCCTGGCTTGAGTCTTTGGTGAGAAAAGACAAGAAAAATATTGACAGTGGGACATGACCAAGCACAGGTAAGGCAGATTAACATGTGCATTCAGCATTTTTGCTTTTAACTGATAAACATGAAAAAGTCCTGTAGTGTGAACTGGCATTTAAGAACTTTAAAAGCTTATAGTAGACAGCATATGGTTCCACATGGCTTGAGCGTATACTTGGAACCTGTAGTTGGAAAAGAGTACACTGAATTTTTAAGTAAGTGGTGAGCAATACAAGATACAACTTCCTTGATGTTTGTTGATATACCTATTGACTATTATGAATGTTCATTAGATTCACTCTGCAATGATGTAGCAGCATGTGTCAACCAGGTGCTGCTGTCTGAGAATGAAGACACATATGTGAAACATTTTGACAAATATAATATGGTGTTTAAAAATTTAGATACTGAAATACAAGCCCGTAAAATAAAAATAAAAAAAGTTTAAAAGACATTTTACTGACTGTTAGAGAGGTTGTGCTTTTTCTCTGAAAAGGCAAATGAAGAGAGTTAATTTTTCACACAAAACTAATGCGGCTAATGCTCCTCAAGTTAAGAGGAAATTTAAATGTGAGAAGGGGACCTCTACATCAGCCTTTGCAACAGGTCATGAAACAATAACTGACATTTCATCTAACACAGGCCTTGAAGTTGATTTGGCTGAAGCTCCCCCCTTCAGAAAAAGTCAAATTTAAAGGGATATGCAAGTTAAAAACAGGGTAGCAGGAAACATTGCACCTTTTCTCCTGAATGCCTTTCTTTATTAAAGGATTGCCGTTTATACCAGCATGCCCTCTAAAATCTTAAGATGATATATATGATTTAAAGAAGCTCTGTAGAAATTTAAATTTGATGTACTGGTTTGACACACATAAGTCTGTGTTCAATAATGAAAGTCTTTTTTTTTAAATTTAGAAATTCTGAATATAATCTACCATATCATCCTTTGTTGGGGGTTTTGAGAACATGGTTCTGAAAGTGCTCGTGCAAGAGGAGGCCATGTTGTTTAAAAAAACAGTTTTGTAATTTGACAAAAGCAGAAAGAGAGGCATTACAGTCCTAAAAAATATTGCGATTACAGGAGCAGATAAAGGAGGGGCAATGGTCATTTGGGACATGAGAGATTATTTTAAAAAAACAGGTGGACAACTGTCTGACTGGAAAATTTATTTTCCTGTGTTCACTAATCCCACCCCTCAATTCAAACAACAGTTTTACATACATTTGGTGGCTGCAGAGGAAAGAGGAGTAATCTCTAATAAACAGATGGGGGAACTTAAGTTGGAAGATACAAAATAATAATATATATTTATGTTTTACCTAAAATACATAAAGGTAGTTTCTCCTTCTAGAAAGACCCATTGTCTCTGAGACAGTGTCTTTAACATAAGAAGCATCCTATCCTGCTTTTTTAGAATACTTCTTAAAATATATCTTGTCCCTGATTCTAGCAGGACTTAAAGACACTACACATTTTCTGAATGTTCTAAAGGGGAAAATTATAATACCAGCATCCCACATACAGGGGAGATAGAAGCAATTTCTTGGAGAAGTATAATACCAGCATCCCAATACAGGTAAGATAGAAGCAGTTAGACATTTCCTGAAGAGGTATGATCAATATAATTTGGAATTGAATGACTTTATTGTGGACATGTTGTACCATACTTTAACAAAAATGTCTTTCTTTCAGGAATCCTATTATTTACAAATGAGTGGCACTGCAATGGGGCCAATTTTGCCTCAATACATGCAGACATTGTTATGAGTTCCTTATTGGAAGATATTAAATGGAACTGGGATAATGTTCACTTTCTTGGTTTCATGGATGCTTGGGTTCATTACTTGGATGACTGCTGGCTAATATTTGAGGGGGTATAGATTTATTAAGAAGTTTTTTTCTCTTCTTAAATTCCAACAGACTTGGCATCGAGTTTGATGTTCGGTATGATCAATATGAAGCACAATTTTTGGAAGTTCAGTTAAAGAAATTGAAAGATGGTTCTCTTAAGACTACAGTTTACAGGAAACCCATACCACAGAAAGTCATTATCATGAGTGGATAGTTGCGATCTGAAACATATAATGAGAAGCAACTGACAGGTTTTAAGATTAAAATGAATTTTTGGTGACTATGAAATTTATGATAAGAAAAGTGAAAACTTGGTTGTTTTTTCTTTACTCTAAGGGAGCATGATCAAAACAAAATATTACAAGGTAAAATGGATTTTGGGAAATTGTCTAGAGAAAATACACTCAAATATAAAGACCAGGTGGATGAACAGAAAGATATTAAATCTAGGTTTTTATTAACTTATGGTTCTAACACATACAGAATCAAGTAAATCATACAGAAATAGTAAGGCATTGTGAGTAGTGGCATCTTTTTTGGATGAAAGGTGGAAAACAAGTACATTTTCAGTTCTAGGAATGGGAGATTGTCAGGATATCAGATTTCTAGCTTTAAATATGTGAACAAACTATGTCACATGAATAGGGTTTCTGGGATTATGTACCTTGTGAATATTGTATGTATTGTTCAAGTGTGGTTAAGGCCAAATATTTTACTTTTGTTAACACTACTCATACTTTTGAGATAAGGGGTTTGATTACTTGAACTACTTCTTGGATTGTAGATATGGCTATATGCCATTGTGGAAATTTTTATGTTGATCAAATGTCTATGACATGGACATTTCATTTAGCTATACTATTAAGGGATGTAAAATGTAAGGGACAGAATGCAGTCCTTTGTATAAACATCAGTTATGACATAATACTGCTAAGTTCACTTTCTTTGGTATTGATTTAGTGTTGGGTGAAATTATGAATTCTTCTAAACATGCAGTTTTAAACCATCTGGAAAAAATGCATTGCCAGTTTAGGTGCCTTGTTAAAACTGGGTTTAAATGAAAACTTCTGGTATTTATTGATATATATATTTAATACGTTTTTATTAATTTATAAGCATATATATTTATATATGTTCAGTAATCACTGTAAGAAAAAGTTTTTTTAAAAATGTAGTAATTATATTAAGTTACTAGATGGCATGGGTCTATATCATGAAATCGACATTTGAAAATGTTGACTCACATTTGTTCGACACGAAAATGTTGAACTCCAACATACTCAAATGGCCAAATCACTGATTTCTTTCCGACGGAAAGAAATTGGTTGGCCAAAAACCAACGCCATACAAAAACAAAATATTTAAGTGGGGGGGCTTCACCCCGCCAACTAAATATTCTAACTCCGAGACCACACTACAGCCAGGGAAAGGGCAGGTGTAACAAAATGGCCAACCAATTTCAGGAAAGTTAGAGTTCGACATTTCCCTTTCAAACAAATTTGAGTCGACATTTTCAGATGCCGATTTTGTGATTTAGACCCGATGGCATGCCAGCAGTTTTATACAGAAGTTTATATGTTCAAGTCATTCAGGTTTTGATTAAGTGAAAGGAGCAATGACTAAAATTAAATATTCAAAATGGGGTTTACCTACAACATTGAGAAAGCCTTCTTGGTAAAACCCTGGGTCAGTGGTTGCATTGTTGTGATTTTTTAGTGTTTATTAAACTAGTTATTTCTTCACAATTTGAATGTTGGAATTGGTCTGCTGAATATAAATATACACACACACACACACACACACACACACACACACACACATGCACATATATATATATATATATATATATATATATATATATATCTGTGCGTGTGTGTGTGTGTGTGTGTGTAGGTATAGTGAAACTGAAACACACAATATACAAAGTTGACAACAAAAAAATCATCTTTGCAGACATTGATACTCTGCTATCCATGCACCAATCAACAATCTTGTCACATGCAGAAGTTCAAATTAAAAATTAGATTAAAACATTGTTTTTTGCACACGTTCAAACTCTCCTATACCTCTCCATGTAGGGGCTGTGAACCTTCACCCTTCCTAATTATATATTCTGATACTGAGATAGCACAACCTTGGGCAAAAGACATATTTCCCTATGCAGAGAATTCTGCAATCCTCCACACCTGTGGACCGTCTGTTTAGTTGACTAAACTTTGAAAGCTAAACAGATATTGACCAAAGGTAAAGTCAACGGATTTCAGCTAACCTGTGTGCGTGTGTGTGTCTGTGTGTCTGTGTGTGTGTGTGTGTGTGTGTGTGTGTGTGTGTACACACACACACACACACACACACACACACACACACACACACACACACACACACACACACACACACACACACACACACACACACACACATTACATTATTTGCAGATGTCCCCTGCAGTCACAGCTATTGGGTTCTACTCTCTTGCCTGCCAACTAAGGCATGATGGCAGTCTAGCTTATGTACTGTACACAAACATGCCTCTCAAGTGTCATGATTTCTTGTACTGTAATTAAAACTGTGTAATCCATCTGTCACAGGATTACCAGAGAAATAATTACCTGGAACACGATGTATTAAAAAATCCACTTACAGAACACCTTGGTAGATATACGTCCACATTATGTGAAACTGTTCTCTGTAGTCGTGTACCTGCATTTGTTATTGCTTGGCTATACTGACCCATGCTAACAGCTTGAGAGGTATGCATGCATTATATCAGCTATAGGAGAATTGTAGTCACTTTACCAAAACACACCTGTAGAGTATATACTATCAGTGTTTTCAGGGATATAATCTGCAATGTCACTAATGGAATGCTTTTCTCTCACTCTCCACCCCTCATCTTCATTTATTTATTAATGTTATTTATTATTATGATTTAATATTAACATTTATTATTTATTTTGTTTAACATTGGTTTACCTGGAAAGTCTGACTTGCAATGAAGCCAATTTTCAGTGGTGGCCTGGGGAGAAACACTCCAGACGCATGTCTTTATAACGTGGGAGGAAACCAGAGCACCCAGAGGAAACCCACATGAACACAGGGAGGACATGCAAACTCTGCACAGAAGACATCCTGGCCGAGAACTGAACCAGACAACCTCTTGCTGTGAGGCGGCAATGCAACCGCTGTACCACTGCAACATCCAAACATAATTTTTAACATAATTTGTTTAACTATATTTTGGAAAATGTGGTTGATTATTGTTATGTGTTATTATGATTCAATATTAACATATTTTGTTACGCTGTTTTGTTGGCCATATGCTTTAATTCTTACTGACATGCTGTTACTATACTGACTGTTATGTTATTTAATGTTGTGTTTTACATAGTATACACTAATATGTATTTAGATTAATTAAAATGATGTTCCATTCTGTTAATACTAACAATGGTTTAGTTATAACTAACCGCAATTTATTGCTATAGCTGATTTACCCAGCACGTCATGGTAGGCCAGTTTTGTCTGATCCACCTACATTGCCTTAATCGGCTGTGGCACTGGGTCCCAGCACATCTGCAAGTCAGACCAGTGGTGCCCCCTCTGCTGCCACTGCACAACCTGCAGCATTGGGTAGTACTGCTCCATGGGATGGAGATGGGCCTCCCTCTGGGAGTGGTGGCAGAGGGGCAGTTGTCACCCAGGATGAGCTGCCAGTCTTAGTGTGCAGGATAGTCTACCATGGGTTTGACCACTGCCTACACTGGGTTGACGGCATGCTGGCTAATCTGGTGTGATAGCCTCTCCCTGGTGTCCAGCCTCTACCACTGCCACCCTTGGGGTGGAACACTGCTGACAGTCCCACAGGTGAGGATGTGAGTCATGCTGCTGCTGCCTTGTGGAGGCACATGGGACTTGGATTCCACAACACTCTCCCTATCCAAGGTGTTCACCTCCCTCATGTGGCACACACTGCTCTTGTCTGCTGTTTTGTCTGTTTTGTCTGTCTGCAAATGCATCCTCATCTACCCAACTTACCTTCCCCATATGTACCTATGTCCCTTCCCCAAAATTCCACTCACACTTTAAAAAAAATGGACTCCTGTCCCCCCAAAAAATATTGTCCCATACACAGCTTTCCAGTTCAACCACATGTCCACTGGACACATGTAAGTTTATCCAACTGGCTTGAGAACACAGTTATGTTGTCCTCACTCCTCTTTCTGTGGGTGAGAGTTCAAATTCATGTACAAATTCTGTCAAAGTGCACAGTTATTGCTGTACAAGAAATGGCTAACTATAGTTCTTTCCTACATCCTTCCTGCACATCCCTACCTGCCTTCCACTATGTTTTCCCCCCTGCTTGCACTCCATTTCACCCCTTTCCTATCTCCCCATTTTTCATTTCTTTATACTTTTAACACAATGCTGTTTGACATGCAGCATTGCGCAGCTTCGCTAAGCTCAGCTAACTAGAGCTATATTGATTATATGTGTCTTTAAAATTATAATACTCACTTACAAGATAAACACCTGTCCCATGTTTTGAACCCGAGACCATTGAACTTGCAGAACACTGCAATAATCTGGTGCTTTAAAAAAACATAATAATGGCCAGTTACAGTCATTAAGTGTGTTTCAGTGAAGCTGTGCACTGTGCCACTATGTGCAAACTTGAAAAAAATGTAATGGAAAAATGAGAGTGTACCTGGGACTCTGGTGCAATAGTACACCACTAGAAAGCCAAAGACATAATAGTGGATGTAAGTGAGGGCTGTGATAGCAGGTTAATTTGCCCTTTTATCAGCAACATGTAGAAAGACACCTGCTAAGGCATTAATGGTAAAATAGATGTGCATCTGGGACCCTGGTGCAGAAATAGATCCCTTTAAAGCCATACACACACTGATGGATTTAGAAAATGATTGTCACAGCCTGTATGTGTGCACGTATATCTTGCAAATACACCTGCTGTAGCAGTAACTCAGTAGCGCAGTCTGTTAAATGCCATGAAAACAGTACATTTTGCCACACACAGTCCTGGGTTCAAATCCAGTGGTATGTTGCACTGAATTTACAGTATTGTGAAGCCAACAATTAATGACTGAGTCAAGTACTCTTTATCCACACAATGCATTTCATATAAAATAACTGCTTTTAACTGATGGAAGCCACAGGCCTACAGGTTGGAACACACTTCACATATCCTTATAGCAACAGAATATGTGCATAAATTGTCACATCATGCAGTAATATGTTTTCACAGAGACTGTCAACTCAGTTACTGCAAATGAGGGCCACTAATATCAGAGTGCACCACACAATCCTTTCAGAGTCACAGTGCAGATTACTACAGCTGTACAACATACACATTAGAAGTCCCCGCTTGTAACAAGGACTGCCCTTACACATGCTTCAAAATACTACCAGACTGTAATACATGGCCTGGCAGTTGCCCAAATGGAGGACATATTCACATATGTACTTCTATTGTGTATTGGAGCTTTTCTCCTCGGGCCTCTACTGAAAACGGATATGTATCCAGTTAGACCAGCCCGGTTAACAAATGTAAAATAAAATAAATAAATAAATAAATATGCATACCCCATCTTGCTCAAAAACACACCAAATATGTTGCCTAGTACTCTGTTATTGATACCATTGCCTAACATACTTACCTTAAACACATGTCTTCATTGGAGTTTAAAGGGAACCCTCACTCTGGCTCTGCCACTACAGCAAGACTGACACAGCTCACACAGTTACTCCTACAGCTTGTTGTTCTCCAAAGTGTTCACACTCTCTACATATGTCTATTACCTGCAGCAGTAGCTGCAGCCTGTAGCACACACATCTGTATGTAAAGGTGTCTGCTGCAGACCTATCCTCTGTGAAAATGTAGTCTCCTCACCCCAGTAATGTCCATCACAACATATCAGAAAGGGGCCCTAATCTACATGAAGGCCTTATATATTCTACAGTGGTTGCATGTCATTGGCTGATAAATCAGCTGTGTTGGCTGCAATTAGTATTTCAGACCCAGAGATTGGTTTAGAGGCAATCACCTGTGATAATGAGAAGCATGTTTAAAAGGCAAACAGCTAGCTATGAGCAACCATTCTGTATGAGACTTTCCTCACACAGAGCACACCTTTGTGACAACTATACTACCACCACATATCAACAGGGGAGTACTGCACTCCATCAGGAATATAACTGTTTTTGTGTACACCAGGATGCATATGGGTGAATAGCCTTATGGGGGTTAGGAATTACAGCATTAAGCCTGTCTTAGACCTATGATGATGATGTTCTTAATCGTCTGCTTTCTTACACCTCCACAGTATGTACAAAACATTAAGGGTACATTGTCTTTTGTCATTGTGGCACACTGGTCTCATTGGACTGTCCCTTTATAGTGGTTGTAATAGCACACTATTATTTGTGGGGCATTGCTCACATGACATATTATCGAGGGGTTGTCCATAGGGGACATACCAGAGTAGACTATATTGTTGGGTGTATGATAAAATAGCAGTAGCTGTCATGCACACATGGGAATACCTGATACTGCTAGTATCTCAGTTGTATTCACACACTTAGTTTGTTTACTTACTGTGAAGTATGACATGTGTGAGCAAGCAATGGACAGTTCCAGCCATTTTGGCCTTCCTGTATCTGTACATAGTGTACATCCACATATGTGATCCTGTAATGTGTTCCCCTTTTGTTGTCTTTCAGGAATCATGTACCCTAGACACCATGCATCCTTCTTGGATGTGGAATATGAACTTATACCAGAAGGACTAAGGCAACATCATCATATCCTACTGTCCAGGGGGAGGCAAAACAGGGAACAGTGGACAGCACTGTGGGCAGACCTTGAATATGATGTGAATGGCACAGGCCATCAGGGCAGGACATATGACCAGGTTCGACACCGCCCAACAGACATGAGAAATGCTGCATGATGAAGAGCAGCAGATGTAGCTGGGGATCGTGCCATCACTGGTGGAGGGCCTGCAGTTGAACAACCACTCTCAGCCACTGAGGAATTCCTGGCGAACCGAGACACACACAACAGCTCCCAGGCACCCATCACACCAAACATCGTGGAGGTGGGAGCTGCAGTTTCCACAGCAGAGGAGCATGCAAGTAAGCTTACTGTGAACAGCATTGTAATACTGTAGCACTGAGTGTGTCAGGCTGTACATTCTTTTACATGGGTGTCAGGTCTTTGTTTTTTTGGGGGGGTTAATCTCAGTTATACTCTCATACTCAAAATGTGATCAATACAAGTAACACAGTAGCTACTGTAAATGTCAGACATATGGATGTATTACATTGTTATGCTGCAACATGTGATAGTACTGATATTACCCCACCCCCAACTTTTCACAGATCCGTCAAGTATTGGCCAAGGCCGTGGCCCTGCTCCTGGTAAGCATGACACTGTTTTGTTAAGTTTAAGGACCAGAATAATGCCCTATGTAAACATAATTTTGTGTGTAAAAAGTATAGAATGTTTTTATTTTCCATTCTGGAACAGGTACCTAAGTATCTTTGAGGGGGTAGTCACTGGAGTGTAGTTGAACAAAAAGAAACACTTTTGCAGTCACAGTTAAGAACAGATAAGGCTCCTGGTTTAAATGAGGCAAAGAATCTAAAATGCCTTTGAAATAAACAACAGGTTGAAGATAAATAAATTAGACAGTGAAACATGTATTTCTATATATTTGTTAAGATAATTGTATTGGTTTTTTATGTGTTGCTTTTCAAGTATAGTTTCATATTGATTAATTAAAAGGTAAATATTACTGATCAAGTTTTACTTGATTTACTTTAAGTGATTGTTATAAAGGTCTTAGATGAATTTGTATTTTGTTCTGAGGAAGTATTTTATGGACAAAAGTGGAGAAGAAAAATATTTGACCACTAATCCAGTTGTATGTCTTCATTATTATAAGTCTTGATGGATTTTTTGTACACAGTAGTGCAGGTATTAATGCACTGCTTTTTTCTTTCTTATCACAGGTGACTGGGAGGGGGGTTGGTGTCTGTCCCCTACACAACCTGTTGTTAATATCTCTTTGGACTCTGATGATGATGGTGGCCACAGTGAGGCACAGGTGGGGGAATTGGGGGCTGAATCAGTCCTAGAGGTAAACCTCCCTCTTCTGCCCCACATTGTCACTGCAGACAGTCAGTATGCCCACACATACCCAATCACCAGATGCCAGAGATATTGGACAGTCAAAGGGTGGGTTCTTTGAACAGGAAAGTGTGGCAACTATGGCTCCAGTGAGTGTAGACACTGGCCATAGTCAGAGAGCTGGTGAGGTCCCACACAGGCAGATTGACAGGGGTCCTTGTAGAAACCCTGCTGTCCATCCATCACCTGTTGCAAGTGTCACATCACAGGTCACTCTGCACATGTTTTGGGCCATCATGAAGGTACAGGTACATTCTGAATGGAATGCCAGATGTATGCCTAGGGTTATGGATGCAGCACAGTCTGACATCTGTGACTGCCTCCACTGCATTAGGGACACCCAGGATCAGTTGACTGATGCAGTGGACAGAAAGTGACTGACAGCCATCTGTCTTGTACTGCACATTGTCTGTGCTGGAATGTCTGGTTGGAGTTGAGCGTTGGACCCATGGAAATAGGTCAGCAACACCATCTGCTGAGAGTCCACGTGGCTGTGCACAATCACACTCCCATAGGGTTAGTAGATCCAGTGCTACAGAGGGGACCATGCTGTCCATACCATGATGTGGCAGGCCATGGGCTCATTGTCCTTGGTGATCCTGTGGTGGACACGCTCCCAGCCAACATCAGTAACTGTCAGGTACTAGCAACACTTCTGAACTTGGGAATGAAGGTACCAGTACAATTCCTGGCAGAGCCAATTCCCATGTTCAGGCCGGAGATGGTGAACTGCCAACTCTACCATTTATGGTCCAAAGCTGTCTAACATACACACATGTAGGGCAAACACTAAGCTTGACAGTGTACATGCACACACTCACACACCCCTGCCAAATGCAGGTCACCTACAGCCACACATGGAAACTCTCCATGGTCCATCTTACATGCTCCCCTTCCTGACTCACACACACATGCTGTCAACCATTTTGGCCAACCTAGGCCTCTGGCACCCCCACACAACACCCTTTGCAAGTGATGATACCTGTGCCACACCCCTATCATCCTTGCCATTGATGCAGAGAAAAGAAGCTATGTGTCTGATGCACAATGTGACTATATTATTTAACATGTACTTGTGTAATGCAGTGCTGGTTTGCCATACCACTTGTAGTGATTACCAACAGATACTGTATGCTGGAGTACACTAGATATTTTTGTGTACCTTATGTTGTATGATGTTGTATCAGCTGTATAGTTACACAATGACAAGTGTGTCACAGCCCTGTTTATGTTTCAGTTACAGGAGTCTGTTGGGATAACCTAGGGATACACAGTGACAATAAAGCAGCACAGGATGGCATGTCAGCACAGCAGAAATATGTCTTCAGCAAAGTACAGCACTATAAGTGCATGTCTCCATAGGTTCATATGTGTATAACAGGATAACAAGGGCAATGGTGGCATTTAGCGTACTCATGCATCCATAATCTGTATAAGATCTATCACCCTTGATAAGTGTCACCAAGGTATTGGGAATTAACACATCTACAAGCTGTGGTGATGGAGATGACCCAACTACATATATCCTGTGTCCAGTAACTACAGTTGCTCAACACCAGTTATGGTTATCGTGTTCTGCATCCCAGTGTGTAATGTGCACATGATGAGTGTCACAGGAGATGTGTGCTTTACATGCATGGGGAGCCTGTCTCATGTAGGGTGTGCTATTTGTGTTACATACCTGTCTCTCCAGCATGTACTATGCATATTATGATAATGTTGTTGGTGTGTAAAACAGGTGAGATATGTGCTAGTGCTGTCATGGATATGTGGAAGGTACACAGTGAGATCTGACACCTCCCTGTATGGAGCCATACATATCCCCTTCAAAGCATTTAAGAGACAGGCTACAGATGTATGGTCATGACACAAATCCCATAGGACATGTTATCTGCACTGTATTGGTGTACAGTTTAACCTGTGTGGCTGCTACAGTTGTACAATATGCCTTTGTAGTGAAATGGCAAGGGCACCATTGTACACAATGATATGTGTGATGACTGCTACATTCAGTATAGTAATGACAGTCTGAGATTTACATCCCAAGCCTGTTGGTATAGGTTGTACAACAGTGAATGGATCCTCACATCTTACTGACTAGTGAAAGTCAAAGGCTACATTACTGTTGGTGTCCATAACATCATGTGTAATGACTTAATTGTCTGCTGTGTGGTGACAGTACAATATTTTGCAGAGATGGATGTTGTCCCGCAGGATAGTATTGTGCAGTTGTTGGCAGTTAGTGTTTGTCAGTATCTCAGACAACAAATGGCTGTGTCATAGGCCATCCTGGATAACTGTTGGTAGCGTGTAGGATTTTGTGATAGCTCCTAATATGCATTCACCTGCTGATGTACTCAGTCAGAGGTCACTGACAGTAGCTGTGACTGCAGAGAGGAAATAACTAGAAGGGGTACACCAATAATGGAAGATGGTGATCTCCACTGGTGACTGGTGTCATTGCAGTGTAGGTCGCCCAATGCTATGTTCCCAGAGTATGACTCTCACACACTTGCCTAGCCACCTGTTGGCATAACACTCTGTACATGACAAATGCAGTTTCCAGCATGGCCTGCTGGCCTAATATTCTCATACACCTTTTTAGTCTATGGTTGGAGGACTGAGACTGATGTCCCACACCCATTGCATTGTGTAACAGTCAATGGGCTCTGGGGGTCACATTTGGTGGGCATGCTCTAACCTTGAGCAAAAGTAACAGTGTCTGGTCCAGTGTCAGTAGGTGTATGATATGGTTAGTGTTCGTATCCACACTAAATCCTATCATAGTATGTCAGGTAACATGACTCAGAAATCTGGGGACACTGCTTGGCACTACATGCTAGTTGTCCTCTGTGCAAGCAAGTATTGTAGTTACTATCAGCATGTTGCAACAAGACAGTCATGCAAGGTGTCTGTGCACATTATGGTAGTGTAATATGTACACACTGTGTTGCTTAGTTGTGCTGCAGCTCACTTGGCCAAAGGATGGCCCTGTCCTTACTTACCATGCCCTTGAGCAGTGCCGTGACATATCCACATGGGGAAACAATGCATTGCATCATGTGTTTACAAGTATAGGTGATCCCTCCAGCCCCACCAATGTGAGGTACTCCCTGCTGGGATCTGTCCACAGACCAGTCTGCTGAGAACAACCAGCATGTACCCCCCCTGCAGAAAATACAGATATATATGTGAAGAAAACCATCTGTTACCTTCTGTGAGATGGCTGACATAGCATGAGTGTACCTCCCCCTTCAGATGGGACAGACAAGTATGCAGAGCTGTACACCCATGCATTATGTCAGCAGCATTGCAACTGCATGAACTCAGCTGTACGGGACAAGTGAGACAATGGCTCATCATGGTTCATCAGCATACCTGACTGGTGGACAACTGCCATTACTAGGCTGTACAATAACAGGTGGGTAGTGTGGTGTGACAGTTGGGATAAGGACGCCCCCCTAATACAGAGACATTACCTCCTCATAGGAAAGAAGCATATAGTGTTGTTGTGATGTTGTGTAGACATGGTCAGTGACAAAATTAGCAACCCCCACAAAGCAGAACCACAAGGTACTGTGTAGTTACATGTGTGGCCTCAAAGGAAAGGCCCAGGTTGTCGCTGACCTCATACATCCTGATGATGCATATGGTGGGTTTGTACTCATACCTAATCTGTACTCCCACACTGTCTGCATAAACTACACTCCCTTGCCTCCAACACATGTGACACATGACATTCCTACAACCTGTCCCATAACTTCCTTATTTACAGAGAAGTTTGCAACTGGCCTCTATTGGACATGCTAACATGCCAGGCTGTATCCCACATGTGATCTGACAAGGATTACTAACACAATTGGGCAAAGCTTGGAATCATACTGTCGCCACTGGCTGCACATCAGCTGGATGGACAACGGCAATTGTTACACCCTTGCACAGAGGTGGTGCATCCACTGGGCAACAGAACTATACATCTCTTTGTCTACTTATCCATATCTGTATGCCCATGGGGCAATCATCATGGAGCTGATCAGCACACATATATGTGCTCTACATGCAGATGGCTGTACACAGTTTGGATGTGTGTCAGAGGGAGCATGACTGTTACATGTGGTGGACATGTCCGAGGCAGTCACCAAGGACCTGGGTGAGGGTACATCATGGCATACAACCCACAGACTGAGGCAAGACATCTGTCTGTTTCCCCCCATTTGGCAATATTTACAAAGCACCCACTTAAACATCCATAATACTGTCATTGTAGGGGTAATTATGAGGCCCATTGATGGCACACATACTCAACATAGGGACATCTGCCTCCAATAGCTGATTGGTACACAATAGTGCTCAGCAGGGCACAGTCCTGGTCTTCTACTGCTTGGAATCCATTTATCCACCATACACGGTACTACTGACTGACTGTGACTAACAATGTTGACTGATCGCTGCAAATTGTGAGGACTCATAAAGTCTCTGTGGTATGTTATTATCCTGCAAGAGGGTATTGCAAACACATGCCTGTTGATATACTAATGGCCATAGAATCCATGCAAATATATATGTAGTATAATTTCCATCAGTTAGACCTATGTACCTGGTATGTAGCACATCAGTCGCAACAAGTGATGTACATACTCAGGGGTGAAAGAATTGGGCACACAGACCTGGCCGCAGAGGTTCACACCTAATGTGCCTCAGATCACCATGCCTCTACAGTGGTATGGTAGGAATCATATGGGATAGCTGAGGCCAAAGTCACCAGTTAATGACATACTGTTAAATTCCACATACTCTACCCTCAGCATGCCAATATCTGAATGCAATGGCCATTTGTTGCCGTAGCTTTCCAAGCAGTACTGGCAATTGCACACAACAATACGGTCCCTCACAAGGACACTTCATGTATTCAGTATGTATTCATTGGGGATCATCTGCAATAAGTGTCATTGTCACCTGTGGCATATAGACTAGTCAGAGGTGATCTGTGCCTTGCATACAGGGAAATGTGTGACCCTGCTTAATTGCTTTTTCTGCATATCTGCATGAGGCATAGTAGATGAATAACTCACTGTAAGGACATTAACCTAGTATGTGATGTTAGTACTACATGCTTGCGGGAGAGATTTGTGTAGTAGACTTAAACACACCCTTGAAACTGAACCCTGCCTAATGGCACACACAACATCTCATTGCACCTCAATACATGCCATTTATATGACTGGCTGGGCAACCATCATCTCTACACAGGGTGTCTGCCTGTGTGCTTTTTGGACTGGGGCAATATGTGCCAATCCTGTAACTATGGGTATAAATATGTCTATGATTGTGAGGGCTTTATGAGTATTATGCTAGTTAAATTCAAACATCCTATGGTTCCATAACATGATGTAACATGCTTTAACAGGCTCGCACATTAACATGGCTACATTGAGGTTAGCACCACTTCCAATCACTGGGTACAGGACATGCCAAGGCACACACATAGTGCAAGCTGGCTGTATGCAGATGAAAACATGTTCCTATGTAATGGTACACACTACAGATCACAGTTCATGTTGCATGCAACACACCTCATATCTGCTAATACTATTAGTTTAGAACAATTTATGTTTAATGACATCAGTTGGCCTTGTTGTGGTCACTCCTTTGGGGGGCACATCATCTGCTACAAATAAAACACTGCAAAACCCTGTCTATTTCTAAGTTACCAAGGTGACCATACTTATGCCATATGGACATACACACACCCCAAGTATCCTGGAGTGGGATTGGAATCCCTACATATCTGGTGTAATACATTATAGATCACAGTACTTATCATATGTGCCACATCTTAAGTCTGATGCTACACTTTCAGCTGGTAGTCTTAAGGTAGATGATATCATCAGGTCTTGTAGAAGAGGGCAGTGTGGGGCCAGCAGCAAGTCACATGGCCAAAAAGTGCAAAACCAATGCAGATGGATAGCCCATGATGGCATGTCAGTCGTTTGGCAATGGGATACATAAACACATATGCACCAAGTAGCCTGGAGTGAGATTAGAACCCCTACCTGTCTAGTCTTATTCACTATGGATCACAGTACTTATCACACATGCCACAGGTTGAGTCTGTTGTATATGTGATTGCAAGCACAGTACTTGTGCATCACACAAACTAGGCTTGTGTTGAACAGCATCTGTGGCCTTCAGAGTGATATTACTTCATACTGTTATCTGCATGTAGTATCCTAGCAGTGGGATAACTGTTATTATCCTAGGTATGTATGTACATTTTCCAGTATGCCCATATGAGGCTACTTGCAGTTAGATAAGCAAACTTGTGGGCAGACACAATGTGCACTGTCCATGCCTGCATTGACAACATTATACATTACACCACCTACTCATCTGTGTCTGTCTAAGTGGTGACATCCAGCAGGCACAAGGGTCTGTAGGTAAGTGGACTATGTACTGTTGCACCCTTAGTTTGGATCCCTTGAGCAAGATTTTGGCTGTGTGATAGTACAGAATTACTCACCATTATTAGGGTAAGTAGGACAATACAGACATCCACACACATATTTATGTAATTAACAGTTTTATATATAAATGTAGCTGTGTTTATGCTTGATATGTATATGTGTTATGTGGATATCTGGGGAGAATCTATGTATCATTGTAATATATATAGCTATATATATCAGTATGTATCTATTTGACACTACATACCAATAGATATACTATGTATGTGAGATAGAGAGATAGTGACAGATGGATAAGTACACATATATGTCTGCATGTATAGACATATCTATACATGACATGTCATTCTGATGATGGGGCAACAGAATAGCACTCATTTTAACTAAGTTTTTAACTAAGTGTGTGGTCATGCCCAGTGGGACTGTCAGTACTCATAAAGTGACTCCAGGCCACATCTACCTGCAATCCAGTCTGTGATTTTGTGTGTTACAGACCATACTTCTCAACTGCTCAGATCTTCACAGAATGCTCAGAGTTTTGGCTCATATTTTTTGTCTGTTCCTCATAAAAGTTGTGGTTTTCTGGATTTAAGAGGAGGTGATTTTAGGAATAAAGTGGAACATAAAGAAACACTGTGGCAAATTAGACTTGGGGCTAATAAGGCACCCAGTCTTAATGAACATGTTAATATTAAATGTTTTTTAAAAGGAAGAAGATTAAAGTTAGATAATTGTTTTTGAGAATGATTTTTAATTAGATGTGTTTTAAATTGGTTAATTATGTAATTAATAGGTTATTGATTTTTATTGGCTGGACGTTATTTAAAAAGGATTTTGTTTTAGAGTAGAGTTGTTCTGATGAAGTCCTGGTTTGTATTATAGCAGAAAATATATTTTTTTACACCTTGCTGTTTCCTTGCTTCCCCTCAAGTGCTGGTTTTGATGTTTGTTTGGTGAGGACTTCATTCAAAATGCCCACGGCACTCATCATCTGTCAGCAGTACTTAATATGTGACTGAGGTTCATAATGTTACATCACACACACAATGACACTATGTGAAAACACTGACATAATAATACCTCACGTGCAAAAGATGTGAATAATACAACACCATCACCCATGCTAACATCCCTAATCCACTGACCCACACAGGGTACCACACAGAGAGGTGCCATTCATCACACAATCGACAGCATAAATATGTACATTGTTATTTCTGTTTTACATAGAACATACAAAGTGTGATAGAGCATTAGCTTACAGCCCTGAGATTGCCTGGGCTGCTGATACTATTGGACTAGGTATCTGTAGTCCCATGTGGATGTTACTTCTGTACACATAGACCACTATATTTCCTTATGTAAATGCCACAGATCCATATATATGATACCATATTATGTTAATCCTTACAAGTAGTGTGTAGGTTAGATACTTATCTTGTGAATGCAGCAATTGGCAGACCTGTAGTTCAGGACTGACTCTGTGTGATTTAAGCAGTACACACTCAGTATATGGAGAGGTACAGGTTGTGTAGGTTGCCTGGCATCAACAATTTTAATATATGTATGTGACTAGGAGTAAGGTGTCAGTCCCTAGGGTCCGAGGTTGTCAGTGAATGCGCTATGTGTTGTTTCTTAGCCAAAGCCAGGGTGCACTGGGCATGCCTACATCTGTCTACAGGGACATCATCATGGGGTTCCTCCTCCGAGTCCTCCTGTGAGTGTGAATGTGGTGACCTGAGCACTGGTGGGGGCTGTCTATCTCTTCCCTTTGCTCATCCTCCTGCAGCTGTTTCAGCAGGATCATATTGTGTAGCATAGCACCTACTGTGAATATCTGTGCACATGTGGCTAGAGTATACTGCAGGGCTCCACCAGATATATTGAAGCACTAGAAGCATGACTTCAGAAGCCCAAACACATGCACTATGATGTCCCTAGTTTGTGTGTGTGCCTCATTAAGGCGTTCTTCCATGGGTGTGTATATATTTCTGATGGGTGTCATCATCCACAGGTCCAGTGCATAGCCAGTATCCCTCAGTAAATGGATGTGTGGGATTTGATCCCTAGCAAACATCTGGTACAGCTGTGATGCATGCCAGATATGGGAGTCATGATAGCTGCCAGCACACACGTTTATGATAATACCCTGGGCATTGCACACGACCTGGCAGTTGAAGATGTACCCCTTGTGGTTGATGTAGATTCCACCTTCCTCACCGGGTGGTGCCTTGATGTGTAAATGAGTGCAATCTATGGCACCCAGTACCTCAGGGTAGTGTGCTACACTTCAGGGGTGAGGGTAAAACAAATGTGCTTACTGGCACATGGTAGCATAGCATCCAGGAACTGGTGAAGTGCCCTGGATCCTGATGCCTATGAGACACTCATCATGTCCCCAGTTGGTCTTTGGAAGGTACCTGTGGCTATTATGCTAAGGGCTACACATACTTTTGTTTCCACTGGGACGGGTTCCCCTCTGTTGGATCTGGGTCTGAGTTGAGGGTGGTAGAGCTTAGTGAGTTCTTGTAGTATATCCCTGTCCACCCTCTATCGCTCTACAATCTCCAGCTTATATAGCACCTAGAAGGATACGCTGGGTCTGAACACTCTTCTCCTTTTCTGTCTAGGCCTATTGTCAGCAGTAGCAGCAGCATTGACTTCAGCATCTAGCACATACAGATGTAGCAGATCTGCAGCAGCCCCTAGCATTCTTTCAGTTAAAATTCCCAAGTCTGTACTCCAATGGTGCAGAGTATGGGGGAAAATCAGATTGTAGGGTATATGCATGCTTTATAGTGCTCTGCTGAAGGTGCTGAATATGTGATTGGCTATCTGTGATGCATTCTACCTGCCTAGTATATCATTAACATCATTTAATGGCCCTACTTTATGTTAAACGGGGTCAAAACTAATTAATATATCATTGGCTTTTAGATACACTGACCACTATGATGCTCCACACAAATGTGCACCCTGGAGGTAAACAAAGGTTAGCAGTCAGTGTACACACACCCCTGAAAGGACACACTCAGCATGGCAGTGTGCTGTGCAAACACATGGAAATGTGCACTCCTTAGCTAAACAAAGCTTAGAAATCAGTGCACACAACCCCCTGAAAGGACACAGTCAGCATGGCTGTGCACCACACAAACAGGTGCAGCTAAGCTGAAATCAGCTTAGAAGTCATTGGACATACCCTCTCCTGATGTCAGCTCCCTCCTTGTGGACACCAACATGGTTGTCTGCCTACATGGAGGGATATGTGGACATGATTACCCCATTATGCTATTCAGTAACTCCACCTCATTTGCATATAGATCCATGCTGACAGCCTGGAAACTACAGACTTCAAAGCCGTACCACATTAGCAACAGCACCAATGCACCATTGTAGATACTCCACACAGAGTCCTGTAATACATTTCTGTCACATAATATTGTTTCTCCCTATATATATATATATATATATATATATATATATATATATATATATTTTTTTTTTTTTATAAGGCATGTTTGTGCACTGTGGGACACCATGCAAAAATGCCCAGATTATTAAAAAAATATTATTTTTAACTTATTTTCTTAAACTTTTCAGACACACACAGGATAGTTTCACTCATATCTGTATGTAGTATGCAATTTTTGTCCATCTATCTACATTTTTAGAGCCCCTTTATTCTGTCTACATTCTTGTACACAAAATTTTCTTTGTACACTATGGAGACTGCAGAGCTACCTATCTGCTTGCTGGTTCGCTCTACATGCCTCATTTGCATGAGATTCACCTGCTTACTAGGTGATTTGCATGCCATGGAGCTTCCCGTGTTGGCGCGTGCATGCCTGCCACCCAGCAGTGCTTACTGAATTGAAATCCTGCTTGCTTTCATGTAAGCGGTGTGGCACGATGCCTACATGGTAATAAAGACCATGTAGGCTTTATTATATTCACCCCAATGTTTTTAATGCTTAGAAAATGAGGTAAAGCCAGATTCCTTCAACTACTTGTAGTCAAATTATCAAACCAGTTTCAAATCTGACTGACTAATGGAGCCATCTTAGTCCTTGATCTATTCAGCTTTGCTAATGAGAATTAGTACTTCAAGCTTCTATAAACTACTTGTTTATATAACACAAAATGGAGGAAGTGTCCTTGCAAATTTTATTAATATACAGACCAACACATGGTCTAGATCTTATTATAATCAGTGATAGCATGAATAATATCCTCCTGTATTTGTTTCCACTCAGTCATCTAATTAGACTGATATCTAAATTTGACAGGTTTTAATATTATAACTTTTAGAATTGAATATAACAATGAGCCCTTCTAAACACTGCCTTATTTTCTCTAATGCTATTCATAATTTACAATTTTATTCCACTACAATATTAAACTCATCAACATATTAACTGCACTTCGTTATTCATCTATTATGTGGCTTATAGATTCACAGATGAATACTAGGATAACTGCCCTGATGGGCCATTTTATATCCAACAGCCTGAGCTCAGAATAAAATCCTGTACCCTGTGTCTGTGAGGTGGAGACATTAACCATTATGTCAAGCCTACCTTCTTAATAGAGATGCAGTCTTTATATATGGCTTTGAAACAATGCAGCTTCCATACTCACCACAGAGGATCACCTGTCTGCTCATGACTGGCAGTGGAGTTTTATGGTGTTGAGTTTCCAGCCCGGTGCCCAACCTTCCATGGAAGGCGCACACACACACACACACACACACACACACACACACACACACACACACACACACACACATGCCTAGGGCCAATTTAGAGTATCTAATCCACCTACAGCATGTCTTTAGGATGTGGGAGGAAACATGAGCACCCAGAGGAAACCCACCTGACCACAGGGAGGATAGGCAGACTCTGCACAAAAGGCACCCCAGCCATGGATAACACCCTTTATATACCCTCTAGTATAATAAGAGTATTGATTTCTTTTTCACCTTTGATTTACCACATAATATTCTAAATTCAGTTTTACTCCATTTACTATGGAGGATGTTGAAACTTAAGTTGCACACATTTATTTAGTCTTGATTATATGACTAAGTCTTTCAAAGTCCTTGCTTAAAACAGATATTTTGAGTCTAAGTAACAGCTTCTTCCACTGCTATAGATATTCTATCAATATAATAATGCTCAACAGATGTGCATCCATTGTCAAATCAGGATGGTCTACATCAAACATCTCAGCCTATTTTTATCTTCTACACAATAAGTCCTCTTTGCATTTTTGTATGATTCCAGAAGTTAAACTGTGTACTCTTATGAACCAACAGTTCTTCATAACAAATGCTAACTTCCCAATTTAACTGTTTACATTCAGAGTGAACAGAAAGTGTGATGAATCTGTCAAAGCACTCTAAGCTGAATCTTTCTCTATTCCTAACTAATAGTCTAATAAGAGACTTATCAAGTCTTTCGCTTGCTTATTCCTGATAATGCATATGAAGGCAAGAGTAATGTCTTAGGCTTTATTGTGGATTTATATGTGCAGTGGAAGTGGAATAGGTTTAGTTATGTTACTTGTAAGATTTACATTCTTCCTCCTGTTAATAATAACTTGTGGGTCTGTATTCATTCTTGTATCCATTTTAAAGTATGTCTTTTTATCTTTCCACATATATACATATCTGTATACGTATCTATATGTGTATATCTGTCTGTCTGTCTATCCATCTTTCTATCATGTTTATGACTGCCTTCTCTTCAACCCATACTCAGTCAACTAGCAACTAAAACATAAACTCCAGAGTTACTTTATTTCCTGCTGGAATTTGGACCACCTGTAACATGTTTTCAGTTAATTTCAACAACTAACTTCTGTGTAATACAATTTAATGATCACTTTGTCAACAACAACTTAAGTCAAATAAGATATCAGTCTGTCTCATCCTCTCACTTTTATTCAAAGTATATGCTTAAACAGTTGTTCTCAAGAGTACAGTTGATAAAAGTCTGCTGCAGTGCCTCTGATTTGCTTACCACTACATCAAAGCAGCAATAGTAAACAATTTTCAACTTCCAAACTTGAATGTGTACTTTGCTATTAACTTTTCTCTATTCTCTATGTCACAAATATATCTTGAGTACCAAAACAGAGAAATAAAGACTATCAACATGTGCAGAATGATATTGATATTTGCAGTGAATCCCACAATTCATCTTCATTTACTGCTAAAAAAAAAAAGGTTTATAAAATAATCAGTTTTCAAAAGTACACACCACTACAAGTTAAATGTTCAGTTAGGGAACTGATGTACCACTTATATAATTCTTCTTTCAGCTTTTCCCGGTTAGGGGTCGCCACAGCAGATCACCTGTCCACTCATGATTGGCAGTGGAGTTTTACAGTGTCGAGTTGCCAGCCTGGCACCCAACCTTCCACAGAAGGCACTCACACCTAGGGCCAATTTAGAGTGTCCAATCCACCTACAGCATGTCTTTGGGATGAAACCCGAGCACCCAGAAAAAACCCACGCGACCACAGGGAGGACATTTAGACTCTGCACAGAAGGCACCCTAGCTGAGGATTGAACCGGAGAACCTATTGCTGTGAGGCAGCAATGCTAACCGCTGCACCACCGTGGCCACCAGTACCACTTATATAATAACATAGTAAAATTGATTTGATCACCTGGTTGGTCAATTGCCGGTGAGAAGGTCTTCTCAAATAAAGACCTGCATCCTAGAGTAAACTTACATCATGTAAATCATAAAAATTAAGTTGTGTGGAACTGCTTTGAAGACTATTTGCAAATCCTAATAAATTGCCTACAAAATATGCAAAAATACAGATTTCATATTAAAACAGCAAGGTATATATCTTCAAATTATAATTATGTAACTAAACTTATTCACCAGAATCTAGCATTTTACTTGTCATTTATTTAGCTCGTATATATTTTAAAGTGTATACTGGTAGGCATATTTAAGGGAATTGAGTAGTGTTATTTCTTTTCATAAAACTCTTACTTCATTACTTCAAGTAGTAGTACCAAGCCTGGTCTTCCCCTCTTATCAGAGTAAGAAACTACTCAAACAGAAAGTATCAGCCCACAAAACTGTCTTACTCATGTTTGATAACCCTAACAATAACAATGTCCCAACACTAACCCTACAATTACATTACTAACAATTCTTTCCCTTAACAGTTCCACTACACAAGACAAAAGGGCACATAAGATATGCAACAAAAAGCATGCATAACACTAAATGTGTCTCCTCTCCTAACCCAATTTCTAACCCATGAACACTTGCATATTCACACACTCCGCTATACTACAGACTTGCACATCTTTAAAACCACCACTTTATCATTCAAATAATTATTTTCCTGCACATTCCTGCTTACCTGCATTGCACCACATAAAACTATATTCAACAATGTGTTATTCACACAACGAAGATTCACTCATTTGTGTATTCTCTTTTTTTACACACTGAGAAACCTTTGTTCCAAATGTGTATTATACCTTGTGCTTTACAACTGCAATTATATAATTGCCTGAAAAGAGTGGAAGTTTTTCCTCCCACTTGCGTCCGCCACTGCTAATGTTTTCTTTTCTGCTTTTTTTTGTACCTTTTTATGTTGTATTTCTTATGGTTAAGAATTATTATATATGTCAGAATGGAAAGCTATTAATTCCAGTGAACAAATGGAAGCTCTGAATTATATATGCATAATTTCCAGCCATTCAAACAGTTTATTGTTGAAAAAATGTAAGCACGTGATATATAAAAAATAGTTTAAAACAGAAAACATATCTGCAGTGTCAGAGCTTATATATTAACAGTTATTTTTGTGTAATTGTTGATGTGAACTTATTCATTTCTAAAGTTATTCGCTTTGCTAGCATATGCATTCCTTTTGTTGCTTTTTTGCTTTAATTATGTTTTATTAATTCATTGGAGAATAATAGCAAGCCATGACTGATGTCCTTGTATTTCCTATGGAGTAACTGTTTCTTATTAAAAGAATATAAAGAAGAGTTTTTTTTTTCTCTGTACAGTTTTCAACATAGTCAACTAATGACTCATTCTTCAGTTGTCTACCATACCAAAAAAAAAAAACACATGCAACTCATAGATATATATTTCAAATTAATCGCATTGTAGCAGTTCTTGAGTTCTGTATATTATTTATGCTGTGCATCTTATAAAAATGAAGAATCGTATCTTTATTTTATACAGTGTGGCACAAACATGGAATCTGTAAAGCTAATGTATGTACCTTTTTTTTTCTCTAGCTTCTTCTGACATTGCTTCTTTTGTCATAAGGCTTATATAAGTTTGACTTCAAAAATAAAGGCAGTCCTTGATAATGCATTTCTTCTTAACTAATACAAAACTGAAAATAACATAAGAATTCAGGCACATCTCTTACTCAGACAGCAGAGTTTTGCTGCCCTCAGATACTCCACATCACATGATGCAGTTCATTATTTTCCAGATGTACGGCAAAAGAACACAGAGATCAGGACCTCAGGAGTGAAACAATAGTGGGTTACAAATGACCCAGAAAGGTAGATGAATGAAGGAATATAAAAGCAGGCATAAGCATAAAGAAACAATGTATGCAACTATATGAATTCATGCAAACTGACTGGAGAATAACTCTTCACTAACCTGCTATTGTGCTTGAGATTAATTATACTTAAAGGAAATATATAAATCAGTCTGCATATGTAGCCATTAGTGTTGTGATTTTTCACTGTACCACACCTCTCACTCATTAAGTTCTAGAGTTTTAGTTATCTTATGTGTGTCCTTTAATTAAATCAAACATTTGTAAAAGCTGATTTAACACTTACAGACAACTTTGTCCACAATCCCAGGACCAGATTTTATAATAGGTATGTATCATCTCTGCCATCAAGGAAGTCATTAGATATATCTTCTTACCCCAAATAGATGTAGGGCCTGATAAGTACACCAGATAAGTACACACCGCATCATCATTGCCAGTAGTAACAAGTTAAATAGATGTAGGGCTTGAGTATTATCAGATAAGTACACAGCATCATCACTGTCAATAGTAGCAAGTTAAATAGATGTATGGCCTGAGTATTACCAGATAAGTACACTGAATCATCATTGTCAGTAGTAACAACTTAAACAGATGTAGGGCCTGAGTATTACCAGATAAGTACACCGCATCATCACTGTCAGTAGTAACTTGTTAAACAGATGTAGGGCCTGAGTATTACCAGATAAGTACACTGCATCATCACTGACAGTAGTAACAAGTTAAATAGATGTAGGGCCTGCATTTTACCAGATAAGTACACCACATTATCACTGTCAGTAGTAACTAGTTCAATATATGTAGGGCCTGCATATTACCAAATAAGTACACTGCATCATCACTGTCAGTAGTAACTAGTTAAACAGATGTAGGGCCTGAGTATTACCAGATAAGTACACCACATCATCACTGTCAGTAGTAACAAGTTAAATAGATGTAGGGCCTGAGTATTACCAGATAAGTACACTGCATTATAGTTGTCAGTAGTAACAAGTTAATCTTTATCTAACTACACACTTTAATGTTAGCATAAAGTCCTGATGGCTATAAACAACCATTCCAAATATCTTTTATATGGTTTTAAATAAAAGTTAGAATTACTTATTAATGTGTTCAGAGATCTTCATGATAAAATTATAGCATTAAATCATAACACTGTCCAAGTAAACTTCATTCAATGGACAAAATTAGGAAGTAGGTGTTTTATTTAAATCTTTTTATTAATTTCTCAGGATGAAATGAATGCCAGCAGACCAGTGAAAAAGATAACCAGCTACCTGTGAATCAGTGTTCTGACTTTCTACTTGCCTCTCAAGTATTTTAAACTTTTCAGACACGATACCTCCCCATCTCACTAGCTTCTAGACTATTTAAAGATGCACCAACATACAACCTTAGAAATCGTAACCATTCATGCCCTTCACTGAAGAAAACTAGGTTTTAATGTAGAAACCACATTTTCTAAGTCCTTGGACCCACACTGAGAACATGTCTCTTCTTTTCTTGAAGATCATTCCTCTTACCCCATTTTCTAATCAGAAATAAAAGTATATTTCAAGACTGCAAGAGAATTGCACTGCTTTTTTTCTAGTCATATAGTTTTACTTTATCATACCCTTCTTCTGACTTTACTTTGGATTGTGATTCTTTCAGCATTCCAACTCCGATTTTCACTCTGGATATAATGCATGTATATATTGTGTTTTATCAGTCACTCTTTATGTAATATTTATATATTGCCCTTTATACCCTTAAGCTAAGTATGATATTCACTTTGTATATAAAATATTTATATATTTTATTTTGTCTTTCATTGTGTATATAATGTCATGTATTTGTTGTGCCCACCCGGGGCTAAGGCTGAAATAGGCCAGTAGGATCAATGTTCTACCCCAGTTAACAGATTCAAAGATAAATAAAACAATTAAAAGGAAAATCATTCTAGATGGATAGCATTCCTGTTTTGCAATTCAGTGAAAATGAGAAACAGGTAGCAAGGGCAGAATTACATGATGTATGGAACTGACTAAGTAGTTGTTTAATACAGGTGCAAATATGAATGCTTTAAGTGAGTGATGTAATGCAAATTGTAGGACATGAAAGTCATGAGACAATTACTTTCTATAAAAGATATATCCAGGCACAGGAATTTATTATGTGCTATGACAAAGAGGTTAGGAAGTGAGGGATCTGTCGGGTTCTATAGAAAATTCCATTTTAAAGAGATGTAGGGGAAGCTGGGCATTCTGTATTGATATAAACCTTTGCATCACTGTGAGTAGTGAGTAAGTTATGCTAAAGGGAAGTAAGAAAGTGAGCCAGAAGGTAGTTGTAACATCTGCTTACATATGCAGATATTTTGTATGTCATAATACAGATCATATTCATTGAGAAGGAAACAAAGCAAAAGTAAACTAATAATACAAATATCAATTCTATTGAACACAAGATTACTATACTGGCTTTTGACCAAAGTAAATAAATAAACAAAAATAACTTTGGCAAGGGTCAAGTTCCCTGACACCATAGCCATTATCTATAAATTTTAACTCCATGGTCTTACTATCACCACATTGACAATGCTATTTTTTGGGGAGCGGCTGTGTTACCATTTTTTTCTGAATCATGACCAATGAGCTATGCCCTTTGTTTTTACCAACATAAAGCAGGACAAAGGCTTCTTCTGTATAAGCATGGAAGCGGCATGTTTCTAGTGTAAAAATAATTCAGTTCTATATGGCAAAAAGATGTCATTTGTAGATTTTATGATGAGGGGATCAACAGATGATACTTTAAAATCCACTGCACAATCAATGCTGATCAAGAACTCACCCCACCTGCTAAAATTGGCTTACGCTGTCTTGCACAGGGGCAACACAGTCTAAACAATCCATGCACCTGTCAATGTGGGAAGCATGCCTCTTTCATCCCTCAAGCTGTGTATACTAACTCTATGCTCATACAACACAGGAGAAATGAAAAACTCTTATTAAAGCCCATACCACGTGCCTAACATGTTAGCCTTTGAGCAATGATAAAAGTTGACTTTAACCAATTTCTGTTCAGGCAATTATAAACCAATTAAATGAGCATCTCTCACTTGGTGTTGAACCATTGCTAAATGGTAGTCATAATCATTATCAAATTATAATGCAAATAGTTGTTGCAGTAACCAGCTATATATTCCAGCAGTGACTCATTATGACAAAAACAAACCAAATGAGTATGATATACAGCATGACTATGATCCTTCTTGTTAATGTGAATTACATACAGGGTTATACTGGAATGTATTTTCCCAACCATACGACAACAAATATATGAAATATCTTTCATTTCTAACAGTGTCAATGTACAGCATACCTTAGAATTGTGTTAGTGGGCAGCATGCCCTTTCAAACTGTAGATGTAAAAATACAAGACTTTATATTGTTTCCATCCCATACAGCTCCTCAGAATCAGTAGTACATTTGTGTATAGCATTTTATATAGCAGGTGATATCCAGGACATCTATGTTCCCATTTCGGTTGAATTTCGGAGGATACAAAGAGAAATGGCCTACATTTTATTACAGATATTCTTGAATGCAGTATAACCTTTCTATAATTATTTATTGCAGTGCTTTCCAGTTATACTGTTTGCTACCACACAGATGTAGCCGGCACAAAATATGTGATTTAATGAAGGATACTTCTACCAGGGTTCTATGGACTAGACAGTGCAATGGTGCAGCAGTAGCACTGTTGGCTCCCATAAAGAGGTTCTCTGGTTCAATTCTCAGCTGGGGTGCCTTCTGTGAAGAGTCTGAATGTCCTCCCTGTGTTTGTGTGGGTTTTCTCTAGGTACTCCGTTTTTCTCCCACGTTACAAAGACATACATCTGGAGTGTTTCTTTCCAGGCCTCTGTTGAAAATTGGCTTCATTCCAAGTCACCCTTTCCCAGTAAACAAATGCTAAATAAATATAATCACTGCATAATTAAAAACAATTGAGAGTGCTTTTGATCATTTTAGGTATATACTACATATTGCACTGTTAATTAAATGGAATGTATTGTTTCATATATTTATGTGAAAGTGGGAAATACAATTTTACATGTATTCTGTGAAAGAAATTTTTATAAATAAGACAACTTCTATAAATGTCATTTTATATATTTTTCTGAATATTTACTGGTTGTAACATAAAACTTGAAAAGCAAATTAAAAATATAAGATATTAGATATTTAAAGGTGAATTTCATAACACAATAAATGATATATGAAAGAACAGTACAATTAAGTCCATTTGGAAAGTTAAAACCAAATAGTATTTTAGACTGTTACATAATTATAGGTTCATAGATTCATAGGTAAGTACTAGGCCATAGGCCCTAAGGCCTATATAAGCCTAGCCAAAAGAGGTTCCCTGACTTCTGCCACCCAAAAAAAATATTTTCCTGTGCCCCTGTCGAGCAGAGTCATAGAAGTGATCCCCAGGGTGAATTTCCTGTTTCCCATCCAGTTGTCAAGATTTCTGTTAAAGAGGGCTAATGAGGAGCTTTGCTTGACATGAATGAGTAGTCTTATCCAGAGCATGGGAAGTCTCTGGGACAGGAATCTATCTCTCCAGAATGTTCTGTTTCTTGTGGTGACAAGGTTTAAGTCCCTGGACCATGTGGCCTGTAGAGATTGGAATTTCTTTAAGTGTTGCATGTCCATCAGATCTGGATTAGACATGGTTTTGTATGTTAGTCAGAGGTCACCTCTGAGTAGGCGATATGTGACGCAGTAGAGCTGAAGATTTTTTAGATGGTCTGCGTATGGCATCTGTTTAAGGCCGGTAATCCTCTTAGTGAGGTATTTCTGTGGCCTTTCTAGTTGTTGTAGATGTCTTGTGAGGTACATGCCAAATGGGGCATTGTACTCTATAATGGGTCTGATGAGGGATTAGTAGAGAGGAACGATGGCCTCTCCTTTTCTGGAGGAGAACCCCTTTGTGATGAGGTATGCCACGTAGAAGGATTTCCTGACTACTGTGGCGATGTGATTATCAAAGGACAGACTACTGTCCACCTGTGTCCCAAGGTCTCTTATCACACTTTTGGTGTTTAGTAGGCTACCGCCTATGTGCTAGTTCAAGGGTACAGTGATTTTCTCAAAGGGGATGACAATGCACTTCTTGGCATTGAGCTTTAGGCCATGACTTTGACACCAAGCATCAGTCTCAGTGAGGCCTCTTTGTAGAATGTACACATCCTTAGGCAAATCTATTATGGCTCCTAGTTTGCAGTCATCTGCAAACTTCATTAGCCAGAGACCAGCTGTGTTAGCCTGGATGTCTGAGAAGTAGATACCGAACAGGAGAGGACCCAGGACTGAACCCTGTGGTACTCCCCTTGTCACTGGTCTAAAGTCGGATTTGGAGTCGGCTGCTTTCACTGTGTGGGTTCTGTCAGTGAGCCAGTTGGCCTCCCATCTTGTGATATAGGGATTTATGCCCAGTCCAGTGAGTTTATCTATAATCCCAGAGTGGGGGATGGTGTCGAAAGCCTTGGTGAGGTCAAGATAGGCTATGTGTACTACCTTACCCATGGCTTCAGCTCTGGTGACTGCTTCAAAGAAGTCAATCAGGTTTAGGAGGCATAATCTACCTTTTACAAACTCAAACTGAGTGGGGTCCTGAGTTTGGAAGTTACCTATGTCTTTGTTTATAACCTCTAGGATGATGCGTTCCATGGCCTTGCAGACCAGGCTTGTCAGGCTAATGGGGTGGTAGTTCCTGGGGTCAGTAGTTGCACCCCCTTTGTGGAGCAGGATAACCATCGCTGTGCACCATTCCATAGGCACAAAGCCTGAAGTGAGGCTATGGCTTAAAATGGTACTTAGGTGGGGTGCCAGTTCATTCTGTAGTTCATGCAGAATGCAGCCTGGGATGTTGTCTGATCTCATGGATGATGTGCCCTTGGCTTTGGACAGTGCGGTCTTTACTTGTACATCCATGATTACAGGGGCTTTGCAATCTTTCGTTATGGAGATGGGCCCTTTGGGGGGTGAGGGGGGGTAAAGTTTGCACTTAACCTGTCTGCCAGGATGTTGGCAATATCAGTTGGTTCAGTAAATCTAGTGCCATTGTGCTGTAGCTCAGAGCAGATCTGAGTGTTGCCATTGAGATTATTGACATTGCTGTAGAATGCTTTGTGGTTGACTTTAGAATCAATGGCGATTTTATTTTCGTAACTAGCTTTGGAGGATTTTATGAGGGATCTCAGCATCTTACTGAGGCTGACCAGGGAGGTCCTGCAATCATGGGATTTTACTTTTTTTGCAACAGTTTCTTCCTTCTGTTGTAGAGTTTGTTTATGGCAGGGGACCATCATATTGGCTTCCTTTTTTTGGAGGATAGCATCTTGGTTCTGTTGGGAATGGAATGGTCCATGCCCTCATGTATGTGCTTATACAGTGCATTTGTATATGATTCAGCAGTCGTGCCTCTGTTTTCCATCTGTATGGGTGTCATGAAGTTAGCCACATCTATCTTAAGAAGCATGAAGTTGACTTTGGAGAAGTTTTTTACAGTGGTCTCCTTAAGGGGGTGGGGTCGAGATATGAATGTCTAGGGTAATCAGCTTGTGGTCAGATCTGACCAGCGAGAAGTTGACCTCTGGTGGGGAGCATCTGTTACCCATACTAGTAATGACCAGATCCAGGACATTGCTACCCCTGGTGGGGGTATGGACAAGCTGATCCAAGGCACTGGAATTGATGAATTACAGAAAACGTTGAGCAAATGAGTTAGTACATGAGTAGCTTTCCCAATTGATGGCGGGGTAGTTGAAATCTACTATGGTGTCACAGTTTGCTGGCTCAGTTTGTGGTTCGATATGGTTTATTGGAGCTGTGCAATTGCCTAATGCACAGGGGACTTTGTTGGCTGTAACACTTCCTTTCCTTGCTGTGGGTCTGTGGTGTGCTGCATGCTCAGGTCATGTGGACCTGAAGCTCTTTGATTGGCTTTGATTTTTGGTGTATTGAGTCCTGGCTTGTGGTTATCTTTTGGCCCTATTATTATTTTTTGGCCTTTTTCTGCAAACAATACAAGGATCTATTATCATAAATGTGACTGTGGGGATTTGCAGCCTTCATCTTGGCCAGAAGATGTGCAACATGGTCGGTTAGGCCTAATGGAACCGTGAAACCTGCCTTAATGCATAGTAAGTGCACACCTTAAGGGTTTCTTTTTTGTTGGGGGGGTCTATACCTCTTCATCTGATCCTATTGTGACTGGAAGCTGTCAGCAATCTGTAGTGTGTGAGATCTTGGGTGAGAAGCCCTGTTTATGGGGCTGGTATTCATCTCAATTTTTTTTTGCAGTTGCATAGTGATGAACAGTGATATGGTTGACTGAATTACATGCTCCATTTGGGGAATTGTTGTTGGTGTATGGTCGGAGGTGATGCCGAACAATTCTAATGGCCTTGGGATTAGGAACGGCATCTTTTTGATTAAGCTGGATGCCAGGCCAGAAGGATTAAGCTATTGTTTTTACTCATTAATTTCGCCCTTGTTTTTGGACCGTTGGTTACTACACTTTGGGCGTATGTTCGTGGTTGCTGCTGAATGATACGGACAATGACATTTCACCTTCAAGTATACACAGGACTTTGTATGTTTATACTGATTTGAAGGCACTATATTCTTTATCTTATATTTGGGACATATACTTTGGACTCATACTGAACACTTTTTCTTGACATTGGGGGCCTTAACACGGTTATTCATATGTTTTGAATGTTTTGAATAACTATATTTGTATACGTTATTGCTTTGATTTAGGCATTTATAGAGCTTAGTAAAATGATGTGATCTATTAATATGTTTAATTATATTTTACACTATTTAGGTAAAGTGCATATGTGTTTGAGCCACTAGATATTTTATCCCTTTTGTGGCTTTGTACCAATTATGTTTTCCCGTATGTTGGTTAGTCCTTTATAACTGGTGGAACTAATTTGCTGATACCATTGTCCTATTTATGAATACCAAGAAAAGGTGACAACATTGTTGATGCTGAATTTATGTGAATATACAGGCTTATCTATATATTTTCTATTTGTATTAGATTAGCCTGTATACATTCTTCCTTTGATATTATTCGGGGATTGCAGTGAACCATCAGGTACAGATTTAGGGGGAATCGGTAACTTTTATAAACATAGTTATTCGAATTAATTTTGGTTGGGATTTTCCAACATACCTGTAGGGAATATACTTTGGCCTCTCAAATATCTATATCCCATGGTGAATAGGATGACTATATGACCTGTAGGATTTCCTGTTGACCACTGACTATTAGTATAAATATATGCATATTTTTGGTGCCCTTGGCAGAGGTAATCCTTGTAAGGGGTTGCACTTTTGAGGCAGGCTTTTCTCCAATGGTACTACAGGCAATTAGGGGGGTGGTCCTGATTTTAATAGAATCTAAAATAAAAATTATTTTGTGACCAACAAATAAAATAAAATTTTTGGGGAATTTAAGGACCAGTATTACATATGTATTATATTACCAACTTCATTGGTGGATTTTGTGGGTCACTATAAGTCATGTCCTACTGGTTTTGAATTTATGGACATAGCACTGCCAATGGTGGTTCAAATTGAATAGAGGCAGGGGCTATTATTGCCACTTACTAAACTGTTATAGTGGCATGGCCTTAATCCCTTGTCTAACTATAACAAGGGCTATTTGTGTTATATTACTTTGGATGAATCCTCTTTATTGAACATGGACCATTGGTTTCTAGGACTATAATACCTTTTCTAAAGGGGTCTTCTTTCCATGCTGGATTTGATAATCATTGCAATATAGGTATGGATGTAGCATTGCCTGGATTTTATATTATTCTTTGTGGTTGGTTGTATGATCTTTTGGCAAGGGCTATTATGGTCCGTATCTGAAACTATTGGACACTTGTTGGCAATATTAAAGGAAAAGATCTCATTGCTCCTACCAACTATTTTATTTTCATTTTTGTTGGCTCACTGGTGTTTCTAATTGCTTTATATATTTTTAGGACCCCCTCCCATTGTCTGAATTAATATTGGGAATTGTTTGTTTGATTTCTACAACCTACATAAATGGATCTTACTCAGATATTGTTGGGTTTATCTGTCGATAGGGAGGACCTTCCTGTCTTTGCTGTGGGTGACAGTACTAGGAGAGGTGATGGGACCACAAATGTGGGCCATGAGACCAACTGTGAGGCCCTTGTCACCAAATTAAATAAGAGTATGAGATCGCTTAGATCTAGTGTTTGGCATTTGTGTCTTTTCAAGGCGTACTTGGCCAAGGGCATTTCCCCAAGGGGGTTGAGAATCAAAATACAACCATTAGTCGGTGAAATAGACAGTGGATTGTCCCAACAGTGGGCAGCTATTCAGCAACAGGCATCCATGGGGTTTGTTGAGGCTTTAGCCAGTTACCATAACCGAATAATTGATAGGGACATCATTGAAATTACCAAACTGCGTGAACAAACAAGGGCTTTTGAGGGGGAATTATTTTATATGACGTGCCTTAATAAATTGGGTAAGGATCTCCTGAACATAGAACAACAATTAAGGGATAGAAGGGTTCAGAAATTCCAACGGGATCAGGAGGATTATGAGAAGGGGAAACCCTTCAGTGTCAATAGGCATATCAGATTGGAGGGGGCAATAGTAAAACAATCAAATGTAAGCGACCCAGATCCATTTTTTAAAAAACGATCTACTGGGGATACATCAGCAGAGGATTCCTCATCAGCCACTGACCTGGACATGCAGCACAACCCAGATTCACCCAGTCCAAAAAGAGCTAACACTACTGGCCCTTTAGGCCCTACATAAGAGCAGGGAGAAATATAACAGGAATAAGCAATATGGAAAGCTTGTTGAAACTCTTGCCTCAAAAGTGAATGTATGTCCTAATTCCAATATGTTGAATATCTCCCATGTCACTTTGTCTGATGCATAGACCAATCTCCTTAATAAAGGTCTTAATTTTATTCCAGTTTTTTTTTTTGTGTCAGAGGACATTTTGGCTCAAAATGTTATTGCTTTTTGCAGATTATTGAACTTGAAGTTGCACTTTAATGACAGTGTTGTGTCCAATGTTGGTCAAGAATTTACTTATCATAAATCCAAATTTGTTCCACCTATGAATCATAGCATTCAGTCATTTTGTTCTCAAAGATTTCCATTATTATTCCAGGGGCTTCATTTGTCAACCAAACAATCTCTCAAAGATCAAGATAGATACGCTACGTGAAATAGAAAATAATAAGGAGATTGTTATTCTTTCAGCTGACAAGGGCGGAGCAGTGGTGGTTATGAGCTGGGATAAATATGATGCTGAAGCACAAAAACAACTAAGGGACAGGAGACATTATTTTAATATGCCTCTTAATCCCACCTTTAGGTTTAAAAAACAAATTGATGAATTTTTGGCCTCTGCAAAGGCTGAAGGTATTATCTCAGACTTTACCTTACATCATCTTACAGTTCCAGATCCCAATGACCAATATATTTATTTTCTACCCAAACTCCATAAAGATCTTTTGATTCCACCAGGTAGACTGATTGTTTCAGGCCGAGGGTCCATCACTAAGCCTCTTTCCAGGTTTCTTACCAACTATTTACAACTGCTTTTGAAATGGGTAAGAGCTAGGATTCAGGATACAACTGAATTTTTGGACATCATTTCTGATGTACAACTTGAGGAGGAATGGGTCCTTTGTCCACGTGATGTACACGTGATGTTAGTGCATTATATACTAACATTCCTCATCAGGCTGGCATTGAAGTGATTGAATATTGGTTATACAAGTCCATTCCTTACCAACCTGGATTTAACAACTTTCTGATTTGTCTTATGGAGCATGTCCTTACCAAGAATGTTTTCTTTTATGGGGACCAGTGCTACCGGCAGGTGAAAGGAACACCTATGGGGGCATCTTTTGCCCTTATTTATGCAGACTTTTTTATGGCATATGTGGAGGAATATCTCATTTATGACAGGTCTCTTAATATCTATTTGGATGAGATAGATATCTGGCCAAGGTTCCTGGATGATTGCTGGATGGTGTAGAGATCAGATGTTGAATATTTATTGGAATTTGTGGGATATTTAAATGAAAATAAATTGGGTCTACAGTTTACAGCAAATTATAGTGTGGACCAAATAACATACTTAGATGTCCCAGTAACTAGGAATTCGGACCACACTCTACGAACTAAAGTGTTTTGTAAATTCCCACAATATAATTCCGTTCTCCACGCCTCCAGCTTTCATCCACCCCACATAACCAAAATATCCCAAAATCCCAATTTACTAGAATGAGACATACCTGTTTGGATGATACAACTTATGAGACTTTTGGAAAAGATCTTATAAACAGATTTCGGGATAGGAGTTACAAAATGGGGCATGGACAGCAAGCAATTTGGCATCAAAATTGAATAGGGATGATTTGCTCAAATACAAGGAGAAGCAACAACAGCATACTAATTTACCAATACATTTAACTACTACATATGGGAGGAATATGGATTCATTGATGAACAATGTCCAGTGACACTGGAATATTGTGTTAGCTGACAACACTTTATCAAATATCCTAGGGGAGAGATGTCAATTTTCATTTCGCAGAGGCAAAAATATGGGCTCATGTTTTAGTTTTTATAACAGGGCCTTAGAACGGCAGTCTATAGGGACAAAACAACAAAAAAAATCACAGTGGATATTTTGACAGGTTGTGCACCATGTGGCACTGCAGTCATTGCACCAACATTGCAAAAACCAAACAGTTTACTAGTAGGAATTTGGGTACTGTTTTTGACATAAAACTTTTTGCAAACTGTAGTAGTGACTGGGTGATATACTTGCCCATATGTAATTGTTCAGCATTTTATGTGGGACAAACCTCCAGACCCCTTAGATTGCACATTATGGAGCATAAGAGTGACATTAGGAATAGGAGGGCTAATAATAATGCATTATACGAACATTCTTTAAAACACCCGGCAGCAACATTTAAATTTACTATTATAGATAAAATAGTGAGTAATAGATCCCAGAAAGCTGGATGGCATTCCATTTTGGATGCAAAGGAGAAAAAGTGGATTATCAAATTGGGAGGGCTGTTCCCACCAGGATTGAATGAACACTTATAATATGACCAATCAGAAGCTAATTTGTTAGTGAATGACACTATAAAATGAACAATGGTTTGATGAGTTTTTAACACTAAGTAAGGTTATGTAATATCATCAGCCAAAAACGGTCTGTTTCTTTCTGTTGTTCTAACATTTTGTTACTTATATGACCTAAAAAAGGGTCATTGGCACGGTATCACAGTTTGTTGGCTCAGTTTGTGGTTTGATGTAGTTGAAATCTCCCAATATTAGGGTATTGGGCTCTACCTCAATATTATCCAGTATATCAAGAAACATGGAGTGGGCATCCTGGGGCATGGTGGGGGATCTGTAACAAGCTACAACCTGAATTGCAGTCTTGCCCTGTGTTAATTGTACTTGGATAATTTCGGATGCATTATGTTGAGCAACTAGCCTGGAGGTGTGGATATCCTTTATTAATATGGACATAGGTTGGGAGGGTGGCGTAATGGTTAAGGTGCTTACCTTAGAAACACAAGGTGCAGGGTTTGATTCTCACAGGGGGTAATTGGCTAGGCTCAAAATGGTCCATGAGGACAGTTAGCCTAGTAATAATCTATGACTCTATGACCTCCTCCTTTAGTGTTTTGGTCCAAGTTTGGTGGCCGAAAGGTGTGGTAAGAATTATAGTCTGGTAATGCAGGGGTGCTGTCTGGAGCCTTAAACCAGGTCTCTGTCACTGTACAGATGTCGATGTTCTCCATCTTAAGGAGTGCCTCAAGTGAGTGCATTTTGAGGTTTAGACTTCTAGCATTAAGCAGCATTACCCTTAGATTTCACTTATTTGTATATACTATGGTGGTGCATTTGAAATTTGAGCCTTGCCTAAAAAAGGCACTATAGGAGAGGCAAGAGCCTTAGCCAGTATCCAGAATCCCAGAGGCGACAGGTGGAGGCCATCTCTGGAAAAGCATCTTGGCCTGTCGATCATGTAGTCCCAGGCAGACAGATACTTGATCCTCTTAGAATGACACCAGAAGTTTAGCCAATTGTTGAAGCCAATCATTTTGTCCTTGTACTGTGGTAACATTCTGGGCGATAACAGGATGCTACTCAGGGATAGTGTCATACCTGCCTGGGCCACATGGTCAGAGAGCTCCTCCATGTCTCTTTTCATGTAATACAGGGAGGTACATCTCAGATCATTCATACCAACATGGCCAATGACAGAGTCATATTTGTACTTGTTGTGGAGTGACCTGAGTATGTGCATTATATGGCGGATCCTGACACCTGCCAGGCAGCTGACAGTAACTTTCGCCATGTTTAGCCTGGTGAGAGGGACATCAGTGTGCCTGACTATAGAGTCACCTATGGCTAGTGTGTTGGGTATGTTGCTTTGCCTTATGGGCTGAGTTGAGTGGCACACTGATCTTGAGGGCTATGTGTTGTTCGGGTAGTGTTGGGGGGCGGTGGTTGCTTGCGTTTCAGCTTTGGAGGTCTCTGTTGTTTGGGCAGATTTTTATTTCTCCTCTTGACTGTCTAGTCCAGTCTTGGTTGGAGAGAGCATGGCTTCTAGTTTGGCTATATAAGTGCATCTCTCACAGGTTGTAGTGCTGGGTATTAGGAGCAGAGGGTTGTCAGTGTACATGAGGCAATTGCTACATTGCCCCAGGATGCCCCGATTCATCTACTTCAAGTACCTGCAACCATTTGATATATTCATTGAAAACACTGACTATATGGACCGGATTCGAAAAAGTTGCTCTCATTGCAAGTCTGCCTGATTTTGAAAGACCTGCTGTGACTGTAAGTGACTTACTTTGGTGCAAGGCCTATCTGTAAACAGGCTTACAGTGGGGACCAGATTCCAAAAGACCTTCTCTGAGCCTGCTCTCTGTGTTAAGTGATCACTTCATTTGGAATCAGCCCCTATATGTTGGAAGAGGATTTAAGTCCATTCTTATACCTTGGTGGGTAGAAGGTGAACTCCAAAATCAGTCTCCAATACTCATAATGCATTAGAACAGCATTTAAAGTCTGTCATATTTGTGTCTGATCTCATTTTCATTGTTTTATTTTCCTTAATTACTACTATTTTAAAAAGATGTAGGAATTCTGAAACCTAAGTAAGGTTACTTTGTTTTCAATTTCTTGGAATAGTCTTTCATGCACTATCTAAAACAACTAACCCTAAATTAAAATATTGGTCATCTTTCAGACTATAAGTTATGGGAAAATTTTACAAAAATACATCTTTTCAACTGTAAAATTATCAGACCAGAAGACAGGAACAAAGAAATTTATTTTCTCCTAAAAGTCATTCAGTGAAAAACAGTCATGCACAATGTGCATACAGTTTTCGTAATCTTCTATCTTACATCTCAAGCAAACAGTTTTAGAATCTATATTCATTTTTGCAATCCTATGAGGTAGAAGAAAGGCTAGATGCAAACATTTCCAAGAAAATACTTTCTAATAATGGGCTTGTATTGCTTTTTTAATAAATCTCGAAATGATATAAGCCAAAACTCAAGTACCACATTCCCCTTACTGACCACCTTCACCTTTTCCATCTTGTCTTTGCTCTTCTGGTTTTTGGTGACATCGATCCTAATCCTGGTCAATACCCTCTCTCCACTACCCCTCCACCTTTACCTGCTGTTCCCCCAAAAACATCTTCAAATATCTCCAGCCTTAAACATCTCTCTCTCTCTCTCTCTCTCTCTCTCTCTCTGCAATGAGTATCCAAAGCCAAAACAACAAAACATCTGAACTTCAGGCATGGTTGGCCCAACATAAACCTCACATCCTGTCCTTATCGGAAACATGGCTAAAACTGCATATCAATTCCTCTTAATTTCTGCCACCTCAATACAATATCTATAGGTCTGATAGGACACCCAAAAAAGGTGATGGGGTGGCTATCTTGTATTTTGTCTCACTGACGCTAACACCTATAGACATTACCCTGCCTAGTTTCTCCCCTGCTGAACTACTGCTCCTAGACTGCCACATCAATAACTATAGGAAGTTTGCTATTGCCTCTATCTATATCCCCCCAGGTAAAAACATCCCTGTCCTTGAACATATACTCTCCTGGATAAATGACGCCATCCACTATGAATCCATCATTCTTGGAGATGTTAATATAGATTGGATATCCCTTATTGGTCACTCACCCCAACATTTTATTAACCAGTATGGATTCTCACAACTGATCACTACCCTACCCACTACAGTAAAATGCTACTGGTTCCACAATTGACTTGATCTTGACAAGTCTCCTAATAACTACTGTAACCCTTCTACCTTCCCTGACTCTTAGTGACCATTCTCCCATCTCTATCTTAAGGCACTCTCCTCATCTCTCTAAGTTCCATGTCTACAGAGATTGTAGGAAACTGACTAACTTTTCCCCTGAAACCTTTAACTATAGACTTTCTGCCATCACCTGGTCTTTCTTAAAAACTCTCCCACTCAATTATGCTGTTACTAAATTCAACCACATATTCCTTGATGCCCTAAACTCTCTTGCTCCAACTCGCAAAATCAGAACCAAATCTAATTTTGCACCCTGGCTCTCCAAAGCTACTCATGCTTTGATGCATGAAAGAGATGCTCTATGAAAAAAATGGCAAACCACTAAAACTCCAACCTTTCTCCAAGGTTATAAGCAACTCAGAAATCGTGTAAAAAATGCATTACTTTGGATAAATGCCAATATTTCACTAAATTTCAAAGCTCTCACCCAAATGACCCTAAAAAAAGTCTGGATTACTATCAACTCCCTGCTCCACACTGGTTCTCCTACCATCCCTAATCCTTTCCCCTATCACTCTCCCTCTGAAACTGCAGACTTACTCAACAAACACTTCATAGACAGCATCTCTAAACTCCTACCTCTGGTAACTCTGCTCATCCCAACTCTTATGTGTCACCTTCACCTCTCCCTAAACCTCTATGCTCCTCTTTCTCTCAGCCTTTTTGCTTGCGACCAGTTTCTTCTAAATACATTACATCCCTGCTTCTTAAACTAAAATCATGCTCTCCTTCCACTGATAAACTCCTCCTCAATTTCTGAAAATTGCTGCTGACTCTGTTACATATCCTGTATCTGTCTTAATCAACCACTCTATTCAGGAATCTACCGTACCAGAAATATGGAAATCCTTCTATAGGACTCCTCTACACAAAGGTGGCAACTCTGTTGAACCCTCTAACTAGAGACCATTCAATATTCTCTCACCTCTAAAATCCTTGAAAAATGTATGCATACTCAACTACTGTCCTAGATCATTCATGAAAATCTCCTCACCCCCTCTCAACATGGTTTCTGCCCTAAACACAGTAGCTCAACTACCTTATTTTCTTTTACTCAAAAGGTTGAGGAAGCTAGGGACAGCAACCTCCTTGTGTCCTGTCTATTCCTTGATCTCTCTAAAGCCTTTGCACTGTGTCTCGTCCCATCTTTCTTAACAAACTCTCAGACCTAAACCTCTTTCCTTCTACTCTGGGCTGGTTCCAATCATACCTTACTGGCAGAAAACAAGCTGTTAGATGGCAGCAGGCTTTCTCACCCTTCATTGCTGTTCAAACAGGATTACTCCAAGGCTCCATACTTGGACAACTCCTTTTCAACATTTTTACCAACACCCTACATTCATCCTGCAGTCTCTCTTCTGTAATACAATATGCAGATGACTCTACTCTCTTATCTATCTCCAATACTATCTCTGAACTACACACACTAACTCAAACTTCCTTTATCTCTGTTGAAAAATGGCACTGAAACAATCAACTAATCCTTAACCCTAAGAAAACTCACCTCCTTCTCTTCCTGCCTCAGACACTCTCTCACCTTGAATCCAAGTTTTCTCTTTCCTCCCTAGATGGCACCACTATCTCCCCAGCCTCACACACCAAACTCCTTGGGTAATAACTGATGACCAACTAAAATTTGACTTGCACGTACAACAGGCCATCAAAAAAAGAAAAAAAACACCAAAAACTTGGACTTCTTTATAGGAACAAAAAAATCCTCACTACTGCCACTAAATAAATGCACTCTTGCACAGGCATTTCTCTTACCCAGTCTCCTATATGCTTCCCCCATCCTTAACAATATTCAAATTATCTCAGTGCAGAAACAGGAACAAATGTACAACAAAATTGCCAGATTTATTCTAAACCAACCACTCTCTTCACATCACTGCCTCTCACTAAACAAACTTCAGAGGCTGGAATTTCCACACCTTCTCCTACAATCGCAACTCCACACTACCTTTTCCATACTCAACCCCTCTGCCTGCCCTGGTCTCTCCTCCCTTGTTACTCCCTACTTCCCCCCTGACCTCTCCGTAGTGCTGATCAGCATCTCCTCTTAGTTTATAAACCCAAAAGGAATATTGGCAAACTACAAACACTCTGTCTCACTGAATTGGAACAGACTCCCTCTCCTTATTAGATCCAGCCTTTCCTATCCCTGTTTTAAAAAGGAGGTTAAATCCCACTTACTAAACTTGAAATTATGCCATTGCATTGACCACACATAGTCTCTCCAACTGTATACCCTGTTGCATCTCCTAACTTTCTTTCTTTGTTAGTAACTTCTGCTTAAACTCATCTCCTAAACCCTCAGCTCTACTACTATAGCCCTCTCCCATTCTCTTATCTCCCTCCCACTTCCTATTAATGTATATACATTGTCCTTCTTTTGAACAATGATTATCTTTTTGTTTTTACTCTCTTATGCAGTACATTTTAAACCACTACTGTCAGTGCAACCTTTAATGTTCATAAATTTTCTTTTGTTTTTCTCTTTATAATTAATTTCGTATTTACAGTGTTGTTTTTAATAGTTTTTGTCCTGTATGTTTATCTTTGCTTATGTTTGCTGTGGCTCTTTCCCCTTGGGTCTCCACTGAAAATGGGCATCTTACTACCAATGCAATGCAAATAGTTAATAACCTTTTCTTATTTTACAATTTTTTTGTATTGTGATTGCTATTTAATATTTGTATATTGTCACTTTAATTTTGCTTATGTTTGCTGGGGCTTTTCCTGTAGGGTCTCCACTGAAAATGGGTTTGTTTGCAAACTCAGTTGGACTAACCTGGTTAACAAATGTGAAATAAATAAAATACAAATAAATATACTCCTCCGGATTTATTAAGCCCTTTTTGCATGCAGGATTAATCTAAGAGCTATTTTCAGCAATATGGCCGACGTGGGATCCAGGAACGAGTTCCTGGGGCGTGCACGTGAGATCTTAGGCTAATCCTGCACTGACTGAGCTCCTGTATGCAAATTACCCTCATTTTCCGGTGAAAACCATGCAAATGAGGTTAAGTTGCGATCCAGAAAGCTGGCAGCTGTTAGCGCAGAATGAGTGCAGTCTGCAAAAATGTACTTGGTTGGTAACCGAGTACATTTCTGCAAATTACAAAACGGAGCTATGACAGCTCCAAATAAAGGCTGCATATCATTGAGGAAGCATGCCAATGGCCAAATATAAGGCCATTGGCATTGCAAACTGATTCAAAAATAAAAAAATCAACTTTTATTTTTTTTCGTTGATCTCGGGTGTTTAAGCAAAGGGCAGCGGCGCACAAACGGGATCGGGGAAAATAAAAAAATAAACTTAAAATGAGCATTCTAACTAAAAGCAGTATTCTGCCATGCAAGTCAATGGCAGGCATAAGACAACTTGGCCAGTAAGTAATGGTTGCTAAGGGGGAGGCTCAGTGTGTGTCATGTAACTATGCATTAGAAACAATTAATCTCCGTGGTATCCACGAAGTCTCAAAACAACCCACTAAAGTGCAGTGGGTCTAAAACCAAAACAGTGTAAGAAACTTCTCTGTGTGGAAGATTTTCAGTCCATATATTTCTAGTTAATCACTGTATATTAATCAGATCAGACAATAGTAGTAGAAATAGCGAACATAAACCCATCAAGTCAAAAAGTAATAATAGAAAATATATAATTCTACAGCATTACTAAGTATTCGAAAGTAATCCAAGCAAGGCAGGCTGTCTGTTTCCAGTCGAAAATCCTTTATTAAGTACACAGACAAGCGATCCAAGTAATACAAAAATAGAGTAATAATTTCCTCACAAGCTTTCTAAATATATATATACTTTTATCAAGCATGGGAGTGGTTTGTTGTGCTGTAAGAAAAAGTGTTATTGGTACACATGTTAAATTGACATCCCTTCCCCCATCAGTGTGACATTCGAGCTTGTCCTGCCCTACCTAGTAGCTGTCATAATAATATATAGCCCTAATGTACTTTAATGGTACATCTTATTTAACCAAATTATTAAGTAGATTATTAAGTCTGTGATTTTATCCAAGGCAATATACTACATGGTTGGAAATATATCAACCTTAGTTCATTTTGTGATCAAAAATTATATATAAATATATGCATATACATTTTGCATGTAAATATCAGTTTCTATTTTCATAACCTATTGTTAACAAATATCGCTTTTGTCCTTCTAGACTTCTTCAGGTCTGTGTACAAGAACCCTAAAAACCTATATAATTGTATAATTAGTTAGTATTGTTATTAACATCATTTTGAATAAAGTGGAAAAAAAGAGAACCAGAAAAAAAAAAAAAAGACAAAATGCATGTATGATGATGGAAACAAAATATACACTTAAATATCAAATGATTTAAAATGGTATTTAAAACCAATTTGCAGAAAAAAATAAAAAATAATAAAATAAAAAAATAAAATAAAATACAATTAGTCATATAAACAATGTGGCAATTTTCTAAGTTCCAGTGCACTTTTAAATGAACAGTAGTAGTTTAGTCCAGGCTTTCTAAAAGAGTTCAGCTTTAATTGCCACATGCGTTCATGTTTCTCCAGAATATTTGGGATGTCTCCTTCAAGATCACCCATGTCTATGTGATCCAGGATCTGGAACTTAAAACCTGTGTCTTTTATGAAGAGAAAAGTGTTTGGCTAGTGCATTATTTTTACATCCAGAGCGGATTTCTGACAGATGACAAGAAATCCTTCGCTTGAGTTTATTTACAGTCTTGCCCACATATAATGCATCACATTCATTGCACTGTGCCCTGTAAATTACTTTTTTAGTGTTACAGTCACCCCTGCACTGGTTTTAATGATCTTCTTTAAATAAGGGCAATAAAAACTATCACCTTGCTGTATAAATATACAAAATGTACAATTAGTTTCACATCTTTTAGTGCTTTTCTCACATGGTCTAGGTTTAAATTCAACAAAACTTCTAATATTCCTGGCCTTCCTATAAACAAATGATGGGGCTTCACCTAAGATGTTAATCAGAAAAGGGTTTCCTGTGACAATGTCCCAGTTTTCTTCAATAATATTTTTGATACTGTAATAATCCAAAGTGTATGTCAGGATGCAGCTATTTTTGCATTTGTTATTCTCTGTGGAATTACTTAACATTTTTCTACTGGGGAGGTTGAGTGAAGGTGCTTCAGTCCATTTCAGTTCTATAATGGGTTCCAGGATGTTTTTTAACATCTGACTTTCATAGCCTCTCACTAGAAAATCATTCTCTAAGTTGTTCAGGTTTCTCAAAAATGGTTCCTTCTCTGTGGTAATTCGAGCTAATCTATAGCCTTGGGATTTCACTACATTATACTTGGTTTTTGTAGGATGTAGACTTTTACTATGGAGTAATAAGTTAACCCTCGTTGGTTTTCTGAATAGATCAGTGGTGATTCTGTTATTGCTGGTGTCCTTGGAAATCTGAATATCTAAGAAAGTGGTTGAAGTACAGCTATGGGAAGAGGCAAACTTCAGGAAGGGGGGTGTTTGATTGAGGTAAGTGATAAAATCTCCAAGCTGCAAGGTGTCACCTTCCCACACAATAAAGACATCGTCAATAAAATGTAAATAGCATGTGATATGCTGCATGTAGTCTGTGTTGTTTAACACAAAGTCCTCCTCCCACTTGCCCAGGGCTATGTTAGCTATGCTGGGAGCCATGGCAGCCCCCATTGCTATACCAGTTTTTTGTTTGTAGTGTTTGCCATTGAAAGTAAAGAAATTGTAGTCCAGTACAAGATTAATGAGCTTGCTTAACTTTTGCAGTTGTGCCTGTGTACCCTGATTATGTTTCTTAAAAGACTCCATAGCTGCTGTTATACAGTAATTGTGAGGGAGCACTGTGTACAAGGATTCCACATCAATAGTTACCAAAATACTGTCAGCTTCCACTGTAATGTTTTTTATTTTCTTAAAAAAATCCATTGAATCTCTTATGTATGACTTATTCTTTTCTGCTAGAGGTTTCAGCAAGTAATCAAGGTAAATGGCTGTGGCTTCAGTAAGGGAACCTCCACTTGCTACCACCGGTCTATAAGGTGGGTATTCTCTGTTCTTGTGTGGCTTTGGTATTCCAAAAAAGTAAGGTAAACGTGGGCATGGGCTCCGTAAATAATTATAAAGATTTTCAGTGATAAGTTTTTCTTCCCATAATGTGGTGAGATTAGTGTTCCATAAATCATATGCTCTTTTATGTCATCCATTATAAATAACTCATAAAATCTGTTATCCTGCAGCATGCTCTCTATCTTTTGGTTGTAGCTAGTGGTATCAGTCACAAGTATACCTCCTCCCTTGTCGGCCTTCATTACACGCCTGGATTTGTCATTGCCTAGCTCAAGCAATGCTTTTCTTTCTCCCTGTGTTAAGTTATAAAGTTTTTTCTTAGGAGGTTTTTTAAGCAGATTTCTGATATCCATCTCACATTTCACTTCGAAAGCAGCTAGTGTTTGATGTAGTGGTGGACAATAGTTGCTAGGCCTTTTTATAGTTTCATCAATAGGCTTATTTTCAGTGTCATTACTTTTGCCATGAAACTGTACCCTTAAGTTGAGCTTCCTCACAAACATTTTAAGGTCTATCAGTACTTGAGGAACCTCACTCCTGCAGCTTGGTACAAAAGTAAGTCCTTTGGACAACACACTGTTTTCCTCTTTAGTCAGTGCTTTAACAGAGTGGTTCCAGATAAGTGGAGCACCTGTTATTGTGGTGCCTGTTGTTGTTGATATTGTACCTGTTATTGTGGCTGTTTCCTCTGTCTAAGCCTGGGACCTGGGTTGTAGTCGGGGTTCCAGTTGGGATTGCCCAGGTATTGTATTTGCCTCACCCCTGTCCACTGTTTGGTTCTCCTGTCTCCCTGGGAGTTTGTGGATAGAGTATGAGACCTCTGGAATTCCTCCTCTGCTTTCTGGAATCTCGGTGGGTTGTAGTAGTATTCCTCGCTGTGGCTGTGGTATGGGATATCCTCGCACAAAACCAGGCAGGGGACAATACAGGACCAGCAGGAGACTGCCCCTCCAACATCTCATTCCCCACAATCCCAATACCCTCTGGCTATCAACACTCCGTAGAAGCCTTTGACATCACAGAAGGATCAGGACAGGAACATAAGCCACAGCAGCAACCAGAACCGACAGAGAGTTCTACAGGATGAATTACAGGACTACCAGGACAACAGGGACCACAGACAATCCAGCTACCAGGAGCAGGAGCACCATCACAGAGACCAGTTTCTTCAGGAAGACCAATATCGACAGCACAGACATCAACCACCACACCAATACCAAAGCCACCACCAGTACCAGAACAAGAACAATGACCACCACCAGAGCCCCAGAGCTTGTCCCTCTTACCAGGTCTCCCCATACCACAGCCACAGCGAGGAATACTACTACAACCCACCGAGATTCCAGAAAGCAGAGGAGAAATTCCAGAGGTCTCATACTCTATCCACAAACTCCCAGGGAGACAGGAGAACCAAACAGTGGACAGGGGTGAGGGAAATACAATAGCTGGGCAGTCCCGACTGGAACCCCGACTACAACCCAGGTCTCAGTCTAAGACAGAGGAAACAGCCACAATAACAGGTACAATATCAACAACAACAGGTACCACAATAACAGGTGCTCTACTTATCTGGAACCACTCTGTTAAAACACTGACTAAAGAGGAAAAAAGTGTGTTGTCTAAAGGACTTACTTTTGTACCAAGCTGCAGGAGTGAGGTTGCTCAAGTACTGATAGACCTTAAAATGTTTGCTAGGAAGCTCAACTTAAGGGTACAGTTTCATGGCAAAAGTAATGACACTGAAAATAAGCCTATTGATGAAACTATAACAAGGCCTAGCAGCTATTGTCCACCACTACATCAAACACTAGCTGCTTTCGAAGTGAAATGTGAGATGGATATCAGAAAACTGCTTAAGAAACCTCCTAAGAAAAAACTTTATAACTTAACACAGGGAGAAAGAAAAGCATTGCTTGAGCTAGGCAATGACAAATCCAGGCGTGTAATGAATGCCGACAAGGGAGGAGGTATACTTGTGACTGATACCACTAGCTATAACCAAAAGATAGAGAGCATGCTGCAGGATAACAGATTTTATGAGTTATTTACCATGGATGACATAAAAAGAGCATATGATTTATGGAACACTAATCTCACCACATTATGGGAAGAAAAACTTGTCACTGAAAATCTTTACAATTATTTATGGAGCCCATGCCCACGTTTACCTTACATTTTTGGAATACCAAAGCCACACAAGAACAGAGAAGACCCACCTTATAGACCGGTGGTAGCAAGTGGAGGTTCCCTTACTGAAGCCACAGCCATTTACCTTGATTACTTGCTGAAACCTCTAGCAGAAAAAAATAAGTCATACATAAGAGATTCAATGGATTTTTTTAAGAAAATAAAAAACATTACAGTGGAAGCTGACAGTATTTTGGTAACTATTGATGTGGAATTCTTGTACACAGTGCTCCCTCACAATTACTGTATAACAGCAGCTATGGAGTCTTTTAAGAAACATAATCAGGGTACACAGGCACAACTGCAAAAGTTAAGCAAGCTCATTAATGTTGTACTGGACTACAATTTCTTTACTTTCAATGGCAAACACTACAAACAAAAAACTGGTTTAGCAATGGGGGCTGCCATGGCTCCCGGCATAGCTAACATAGCCCTGGGCAAGTGGGAGGAGGACTTTGTGTTAAACAAAACAGACTACATGCAGCATATCACATGCTATTTACGTTTTATTGACAATGTCTTTATTGTGTGGGAAGGTGACACCTTGCAGCTTGGAGATTTTATCACTTACCTCAATCAAACACCCCCCTTCCTGAAGTTTGCCTCTTCCCATAGCTGTACTTCAACCACTTTCTTAGATATTCAGATTTCCAAGGACACCAGCAATAACAGAATCACCACTGATCTATTCAGTAAACCAACGAGGGTTAACTTATTACTCCACAGTAAAAGTCTACATCCTACAAAAACCAAGTATAATGTAGTGAAATCCCAAGGCTATAGATTAGCTCGAATTACCACAGAGATGGAACCATTTTTGAGAAACCTGAACAACTTAGAGAATGATTTTCTAGTGAGAGGCTATGAAAGTCAGATGTTAAAAAACATCCTGGAACCCATTATAGAACTGAAAAGGACTGAAGCACCTTCACTCAACCTCCCCAGTAGAAAAATGTTAAGTAATTCCACAGAGAATAACAAATGCAAAAATAGCTGCATCCTGACTTACACTTTGGATTATTACAGTATCAAAAATATTATTGAAGAAAACTGGGACATTGTCACAGGAAACCCTTTTCTGATTAACATCTTAGGTGAAGCCCCATCATTTGTTTATAGGAAGGCCAGGAATATTAGAAGTTTTGTTGAATTTAAACCTAGACCATGTGAGAAAAGCACTAAAAGATGTGAAACTAATTGTACATTTTGTATATTTATACAGCAAGGTGATAGTTTTTATTGCCCTTATTTAAAGAAGATCATTAAAACCAGTGCAGGGGGTGACTGTAACACTAAAAAAGTAATTTACAGGGTACAGTGCAATGAATGTGATTTATTCTATGTGGGCAAGACTGTAAATAAACTCAAGCAAAGGATTTCTTTCATCTGTCAGAAATCTGCTCTGGATGTAAAAATAATGCACTAGCCAAACACATTTCTATTCATAAAAGACACACAGGTTTTAAGTTCCAGATCCTGGATCACATAGACATGGGTGATCTTGAAGGAGACATCCCGAATATTCTGGAGAAACATGAACTCATGTGGCAATTAAAGCTGAACTCTTTTAGAAAGCCTGGACTAAACTACTACTGTTCAATTAAAAGTGCACTGGAACTTAGAAAATTGCCACATTGTTTACATGACTAATTGTATTTTATTGTTTTATTTTATTATTTTTTTCTACAAATTGGTTTTAAATACCATTTTAAATCATTTGATATTTAAGTGTATATTTTGTTTCCATCATCATACATACATTTTGTCTTATTTTTTTTTCTGGTTCTCTTTTTTTGCACTTTATTCAAAATGATGGTAATAACAATACTAACTAATTATACAATTATATAGGTTTTTGAGGTTCTTGTACACAGACATGAAGAAGTCTAGAAGGACAAAAGCGATCTTTGTTAACAATAGGTTATGAAAATAGAAACTGATTTTTACATGCAAAATGTATATGCATATATTTATTTATAATTTTTGATCACAAAATGAACTAAGGTTGATATATTTCCAGCCATGTAGTATATTGCCTTGGATAAAATCACAGACTTAATAATCTACTTAATAATTTGGTTAAATAAGATGTATCATTAAAGTACATTAGGGCTATATATTATTATGACAGCTACTAGGTAGGGCAGGACCAGCTCGAATGTCACACTGGTGGGGGAAGGGATGTGAATTTAACATGTGTACCAATAACACTTTGTCTTACAGCACAATAAACCACTCCCATGCCTGATAAAAAGTATATATATATTTAGAAAGCTTGTGAGGAAATTATTACTCTATTTTTGTTTTACTTGGATCGCTTGTCTGTGTACTTAATAAAGGATTTTCGACTGGAAACAGACAGCCTGCCTTGCTTGGATTACTTTCGAATACTTAGTAATGCTGTAGAATTATATATTTTCTATTACTACTTTTTGACTTGACGGGTTTACGTTCACTACTTCTACTACTATTGTCTGATCTGATTAATATACAGTGATTAACTAGAAATATATGGACTGAAAATCTTCCACACAGAGAAGTTTCTTACACTGTTTTGTAACTATGCATTAGCAGATAATCCTATGCAAATGAGGGGAAGGATAGTGAATCCCAGATATCCCCAGGTTGTGAGGCAGGTCCCAAAAGTGTAAGAGTATAAATAGCTGGGTGCAAGTCTAGGATATAGGTGACATCATGGGGGGGGTGTCAGTCATACTGTAAGTGGATTGGAGCCCTGTGGCTCGGGACTGCTCCTAGCTTAGCACAGGTAAGCTAGAGGTGTGTCCAAACTGCCTAGCACTCTTTGCAAACTGTAAGCAGGTGTGTGTGCTGCGCACCGGGGTTTACAGGAAGAAAAAGGAAGTTAAACCAGGAAATAGCAGCACTGTGCACATTTGAGCACTCCGTTTGCATGGCGCAGACACAGGATTAAACAGGGAGGCAATGGGAAGGGAAAACAGCAGTAGGAAGGTAGTCAAGGAGAACTAGCTTAGCCGACAGGTATAATGTATCAGAAACAGCCAATTACACAGGTAGCAGCCCAGCCCAGCACACCACTACAAACTATGCAAACACCTTTCCCCCTTGTTTTTCTCAATACCTCTGCACCACCAGTGTATACAGATGGGGAAATTTTACAAAACCAAAGCAAGAGAAAATAATGTTAGAGGCTGCTTTTGCTATCATAAACCAGCATGTGCAAGAGGCTGAGGGTGGTGAGGATGTGAATGCTGCTGAGCAACCCACAGTGAGGAGACAGAGAAGAGTGTACAGACCCAGGGTAACCTACCAAGGGCTACATGAATTGGAGATAGTGGAGCGCTATAGGGTGGACAAAGACCTTCTACAGCAAATTGTTGAGCTGTGATGACCACGCTTCACACACAGAACTAACAGAGGGAAACCCATCCCAGTGGATACCAAGGTATGTGTAGGCCTAAGAATACTAGCTACAGATACCTTCCAAAGGCCAGCTGCGGATATGATGGGGATTTTACAGGCATCAGCATCCAGGGTACTCCACCAGTTCCTGGATACCATGTCAGCACATGACATATCAGTGAGCATGTATAATTTCCCATCACCTGTGAGGCATTGGCCAGCAATATGTGTCTCTTCCACCAAATAGCAGAATACCCTGAGGTAGTGGGTGCAATTGACTGCATGCACATATGCATTAAAGCACCACCAGGTGAGCGGGGTAGGGTCTACATCAACCGCAAGGGCTTCCCCTCCATCAACTGCCAGATCGTGTGCGATGCCCAGGGCATAATAATGAATGTGTGTGCTGGCTGCCCTGGAAGTTACCACGATTCTCACATCTTGCATCTGACGCAGCTTTACCAGAGATTTGCCAGTGGGGACATCCCACAAGGTCACCTAGTGGGGGATGCTGGATACGCACTGGAGCCATGGCTGATGACACCCATCAGAAATGCACACACACCCGAACAAAAACACCATAATGAGGCACACCCACAAACATATCATAAGAGGGTGTGTGTTTGGGATGCTCAAGTCATGGTTCTGGTGCTTGGACACATCTGGTGCAGCCTTACAGTACTCACAAATTACATGTATCCAAATTGTCCTTGTATGTGCCATGATACACAACATGATACTGTGGAAACAGCTGCAACAGGAACAGCATGGGGCAGGGCCACACAGCCCCCCCACCATTGCTAAAGCCTGCACAGGTACAGAGTGACTCGGAGGAGGAACAACCTGAGCCTGCCCCAGTAGGCAGAAGGAGGTGTGTCAAGTATTCCCTACCTTTGGCAAAAAGGCAACGCATAGCACATGCATTGACACAGTAGGGACCTAGGGAATGACACCGCTCTCCGACAAGCGCATACAGTAAAAGGGATGCCAAACATGACACTACCTGTGCTCAGCCATGTATAGGGAGTGCACTATGTGCATCCAACATAGGCAGCTCTGCAGCACCACCCTCAATACTGGGACACCCACAAGGTAAGTGACTTATACATGCCAGTTGGGGGGGCACATACCCAACAACAGTAACAGCCAGCAGGATAGGTGTAGATAAACACAAACAAATGCTGTACTATGGCCTCTGAATTAGCCCTATGGGTAACCCTCCCCCAGGCCTACGCAGACAGACTACAGCAGGCCAGGCAGTTGTATGTAAGTTGTGAATGCTAGGAAGTCAGAAACTAATATGTAGGTAGTTAAAGCTAAGATCTGATGTACACTGGTATGCCTCTAGCCAGCACGATAGGTAAGACTACAGACTGAAATGGTGTACCAGACATACCAGTACAGCTCTAGCAAATGTGTAAAAGTGTCAGGTGTGCCCCCCATCCTATGTACACTTATAGTAACAGTCAGTTGTGCCCACCCCACTCTTGTGTAGAAATGTAGAAGCAGTCAGGTACCCCCCGCTATGCAGAAATGTAGCAATAGTCAATGCCAAATGACCGATGTATAACCTGCAGACACAGCATGCTACCTGTCGGTGTACAACACAAAGGTCAGCACTGCAGTACAAATTACCTGGACTTGATCCACACATGCAATATAGAGGGCCATACTGGGCATGCTCACACACTTAGAGGAATGACGGCAATGTTGGTCAACAACATACTGAAAGGTCATACTGGGCATGCTCACACACTTAAACACATGAAGGCCATGTCTGCAAACACCAGTGGACCAGACATATCTGGCAGTTCTTAGTGCAGACACATGTCAGTATGCACCACTCCTGCCTTGCACACACATTGGATAGGAATACAGACATATATGTAAGGACAACGCACTATAATAAGCCAAAGGTAGATGGACATAGATCTGTGGAAGAGGGTGACTGTGACAAGGAGCCATCTGGGCCTGTCCCACCCAGTGCACAGCCAAAGGGTCCCAAACACATGAGGTACAGGTGTCACTCACTGCAAATACTAGCCACCAGCAGTATCTGTCAGCATGACAGAAATATGGTACACGTGCCAGCTGTGCAACATGACTGTACAAGGAAGTAGTCACCTAGTAGCTGTATACATGTACCTGTGGCATATAACCCCGTGTGTGCCCACATGTGGCATGTCAACCGCTACATGAATGGGTTATGGCCCATGCACACACCGCTCTCCACATAGCAATATTATGACAAGCCTGCTGAGGTCATCCAATGTGAAATACACCTTTGGGAGAGCTGTAGCTCAATAATCCCCACGGCGCGTCCCATAACTGTGTACTGCTGTAGTGATAAACTAGTTAGGTAGTAGTTCTAACTCCAGACTAGACAACTGTGTGAGTGTGGGTTTATGTGCGTGTCTCTCTGTCTCTGACTGTGTAGAGAGAAATGCTTTTTAGGCTACTCACACTCTGAACAATTCATATATTCAACTTTGGCAAGGATGCTGATGTCACTCACCTAGAAATACAGCTCTGGGAAAATCACAGCCAAGTAATTTCCATAGCGTGTCCTGTAGCTGTGTATTGCTATAGTGTGATAAAGTAATTAGGTAGGTGTTCTAACCCCAAACCTGGCAACTGTGTGTGAATCTGTGTGTCTGACTGAGCAGAAAACAATGTGTTTTAGGCTACCCACACTCTGTACAATTCATATACTCGACTTTGGCAAGGATGCTGATTTCACTCACCTAGCAATACACCTCTTGGAAAGTCATTGCCCAGTAATCTCCATAGTGCGTCCTGTAACTGTGTGCTGCTATAGTGTGATAAAGTAGTTAGTTAGTTGTTCTAACCCCAGACCTGCATCTGTCTGTGTCTGACTGAGTAGAGAGCAGTGCTTTTTAGGCTACTCACACTCCGTACAATTCATATACTCAACTTTGGCAAGGCTGCTGATGTCACTCACCTAGCAATACATCTCTGGGAAAGTCATAGCTCTGTAATCTCCGTAGTGTATCCTGTATCTGCTGTAGCGTGATAAAGTAGTTAGTCAGGTGTACTAACCCCAGACTTGGCAATTGTGTGTGTGTGTGCGTGAATCTGTGTGTCTTTGTGTCTCTGACTGAGCAATGAACAATGCTTTTTAGGTTACTCACACTCCTTAGAATTCATATATTCAACTTTGGCAAGGCTGCTGATGTCCCTCACTTAGAAATACACCTCTTGGAAATCATAGCCCAGTCATCTCCGTAGCGTGTCCTGTAACTGTGTACTGCTGTAGTGTGGTTTAGAGTTGTGGTAGGGTTCCATCTCCTCCCATGGCAGTTCTGGATGTTTTGTCTGTGTTTCAATGTCTGTGTATGGAGCAATGCATCATAGGCTACTCACTCGCAGTACATTTTAAATGCCCTACTTTGCCAATTTTGCTGATGTCATTCATTGTGAAATACAACTTTGAGGAGCAAGCTCTTTAGTAATCCCTGTGGTGTGACCTATACCTGCTCCATGCTGTAGTGTGATATAGGCTTTGGTCAGGGGTTCTATACCCACACATGTCTGTTGTGGATGTTTTGTGTGTGTCTCACTGTCTGTGTAGGGAGCAATGCATTTTAGGTTAGTCACTCACAGTACAGTTGAAATGCCCTACTTTGGTAATCCTGCTGATGTCATTCAGTGTGAAATATACATTTAGGGAAAGCTGTCTCTAGTAATCCCTGTGGTGCATCCTATAACAGCTCCATGCTGTAGTGTGATATAGACCTCGGTCAGCGTTGCCCACATATGTCAGTTGTGGATGTTTTGTGTGTGTCTCACTGTCTGTGTAGAGAGCAATGCATTTTAGGCTAGTCACTCGTAGTACAGTTGAAATGCTCTACTTTGTTAATCCTTCTGATGTCATTCAGTGTGAAATACCCCTTTGGGGAAAAAGTACTCTAGTAATGTCCGTGGCACATACTGTAACTGCATAGTGCTGTAGTGTAATAAACTAGTTAGGTAGGAGTTCTACTCCCAGACATGACAGGTGTGGGTGTCTGTGTTTGTAACTATTATCCTGTGTAGAGGTGAGTGTGTGACACCTGTGGGCAATGTAAATTGGGTTTTGCTTATTTCTTTTATGGTGGCCCTACTATATATCACAATGTCAACCATACAGGGATAACAAATGTAAATTAGCTGGGAGGCTGGGGTGCAAAGCCATACCCATACATGTGACATCAAGGCCAGCCAATCCAAGGTAGCAACCCCACTATTACCCAGAGCACACACTCAGCCCATGTGTCATACACACACACACACACACACACACACACACACACACACACACACACACACACACACACACACACACACACACACATGCCTAGGCAACAGCCAATATGTGGGTGGTACACTGCATATTGGCCACTGATAGTTATTATGCAGTGATAGCAGAGGGTTACAGAGGGCATGTCATCCTGCCCATCTGTCCAATATGCATGTACGTGCAGACAGTCCACCTCCACCATGTTCCCCAATGGACACCTGCACCACCTGTGGTGCCTTCACATGTGACTCACAATGGACATACCATGCCTGACAACATGCCCTGTATGGACACATGACACTGACATCAGGGAATGCTGTTAGCATGCTATCAATATAGGGTAGGGTAAACCTGCTGCCCATTACCAGTTCCTGCTACAGGTGGGCAAGACTGGCAAATCTAATGATAATCTGTGTTCACAACGTGGGCCAGACACCCCAGGTACAGTTCCACATGTCACTCTACATGCATGTGGGAGGTGTGCACATCCCAGACACCATGCATGTCATTGAGTAAGGAACACATACATGTCATGTGATGTACAGCATTGGCCACAAACAATAGTTACCCAGGTGACTGGATGGGGGATGTAATACACACCTGTGCAGGCAAATGCAGTAACTAGAGTCCTGAGCCACAATGCAGACCATTGTCATGTGGCCTGATGCTAAGGTATACCCATTGCCTACCCTTGTACAGCCTGCTGGCACAGTTGACCACCACACACTTGTGTAGACATGCACCCATGCATGTCAGAACTGGCACCCTGTGTGTTCATGTGTGTGTGTGTGGTATGGTGGGTAAGTCCACATCCACACTCATTACAATGCCCCAGGGCATACTGAAGCATGCTGTCTGATGTCTGACACCTCCTCATACTCTTTGCCCATACAGCCTCCATATGAGCCATGTGGTGCATGTGATACCTGCACATTAATGTGTTGTGGCAATCCCACTACTGATGAGTTGCACTCCTGGCCTTGCCAAGTGTGTCAATGTGTGCGCGTCCCTATGTGAGTGTGCATGTGTTGACACTGGCACCTGTTCATGCAGACAGGCATGTGTACAACACCTACCATATATCTGCCATATCCCTGTTGCAGATGTCACTCACCCTCAAATATATGTTCTGAGTACTCCACATCAGGTAACCCATGTGGTGCATCCAATAACTGCATTGAACTGTGATAGCACTACATAGTTGTCAGGGGGTTGATACCCTGTGCTGGTAGGTGTGTGACACAAACATGCTTCAGTTTTCCTCTCCGATCCCTCCCTGACATGTATTTGCCTCTGTCTGCCTCCCCCACTCCCTCTCTAGTGGATGTGGAGACCCACACCTGCCTTGCTTAGGCAGCAGCATGTGTATTTTACGTGATTCTCATGATCAGCTGATGGCCTCTACATGAATTGTAGACCTCCCCTAGCTAACTGCACGTGGAACAGCTTTGGTAACATTCCCATAGCCAATTACATGGAAACAACTCCAATACCTAGGAACATCATGGTGGTGTTGGCCCTTTTCAGTCACTGTGAGCAGGAAATAGATCTGTTGTTTGGCAAGCAGCATCTCAGATGGATTGGGGATTTACCTCTAACAACATACACTGTGGAAAGAGGGCAACAAACAGGAGGGGGATGTGCCTGACCTGACTACAGACTGTAAGTGCTGCTATACTGCATTTGGAGTAATATTGGTTTAACCGTGTTTGTCTGGATATGCCTGTCATACATGTCACAATACGTGCCATGTCAGTTCCATGTATATGAGGAATCCCCATCTGCAGGGTCATCTGCAGACTGAGCAGTGTTGTGCCTTTGGTTTTATGTGTTATCCACAGTGCATCTATCTGAGGAATGCAAAAGGTAGTGTGAGGATTGCAGTCTGTAGATAGTGAAGGCTGTGACAGTTATTGACTTCATATCCTTCATAGGACATATGGTGCAACAAACCCCATTACAATGGAAAATATATGAGGTTATCACAGGAACATGTCTATACTGGCCCTGTGTATGTGCTGTCAGCCACACCTCTGTCAACCTTTGTACATATGGCGTGCATGAAGTAGTACATATGTGCTGTACACCATAAATACTGTCATCATATCTGATAACAAACCAGTAATATACCAGATTGCGACACATGTCATGTACCATAGGGGTTATATTTCATGACATAAACTGAACATTATGTGGATGTTTGTACAGTACTGAGGTCTGTGTAGTGATGGTGAATGTTGGCAGTGTGTGTATTCATAATATGTACTTTAGCCTGTGTACAGACTGTGTTAGATGTCATTGTTCTACCTCCCCTTCTATCAGATGTTACATGCTGCCCCACTGTATGGTAACATTTTTCCGTACATGTTTGTAGGGCCATACACACACATGTCCCATAACACAGACAGCCATCAGACCAAACTGTGTAGCAGCCCAGTATATGTAGGGTCATTCTGTGAGTGGCACATATGCGGATGGTGTAGAACAGATAGTCCATATACTGTAACATTATGCTAGCTTACCATATGTGGCTGTGGCTGTGTTCACATTGGTTGTGGTTATGAACTGTCACACAGGTGTATCTTAACCTGTGCTGTGACATGGCTGTTGAGCCTGCTATATATGCAGGTACATGTGCATTCTCCATATGAGATGTAGGCCAGTGTTGAGCCAGTCTGCCTGTAGCTTGCACAGTGCATTGTTACATGCCTAGCAGCTTATTGTACTTAACCAGTGGGATGTCATGTGAAGGTACTTGCCAGATGTACTGCTGCCGGGCCTCCCTTAAAAATCATGTATGGCAGACAGAGCAGTGGGATTCTGTACAGATGTATGTCAATATCTAGTGGGTAGTATGTGTCCATGGCACTCCTGTACTAGTAGTCATTATGTGTCAGGCCAGACAGGAGTGTGTGAATCCAACACCTATGGTGCCAAATGTATACCAGTCGTTATGTGTTATACCCATCTACATGGCTGTCTACATCCATATTGTCAGGCCTGGTACACATGTGTACATCCATATTGTCAGGCCTGGTACACATGTGCACTAAGGGATTATGTGTATACCTCTGGACTGTACAGGGTGTGTCCAAAGTTCCACATATAGTGGCCAATATCTCTGCTGCACTCCACAGGGGCATTACATGCTAGCGGCGATACTTTACAATGATTTCCTTAGGATGTCTGTCAGTAGCCAATGGCACACATGTTATAAGCAGATGTCAGCATCCACACACAACATGTCTGAGAAGACAATCCCAATGACAGTAGCAACAGTCTAGTAATATACCTGCTATACATACCTGACATCCCCTTGCACTATGACTTTGGGACTGTAGGGGGTGGGTATGGCTACACTCCATGTCCAGGACATATGGTGGAAATATATTTGCATATACTTATCCAGATAGCCATAAATATATAAATATATATATATATATATATATATATATATATATATATATATATATATAAAATTACACATGTGTACTACATTCAATTACCACTGTCATGGCAACCACCCACTATAAATCCCTACAGCATGTGGGCATGGTCCCTTTACATTTCCTGTGTGATGGACATCTTTCCTGTGTGTGAGCATCAGTGAGGCAGACAACAGGTAGCAATACCTCTTACAGGAGAACCTGCACACTCAGAGTGGCCACATATTTGTAGGAGGATCAGGAACTGCAGACAGACTGTGAGTAGAGTTGTGTTATGCTTTGCATAGTACTGGTGTTAAACGGTGTGTGTGTGTGTGTGTGTGTGTGTGTGTGTGTGTGTGTGTGTGTGTGTGTGTGTGTGTACATACTAGTGTACCTTGGAATGCAGTATGTCTGCATAGATCACTACTGTGGGCCTATCCTCTTGCTGGACAGAAGTATGCCTATCATGTGTTGTCCGTCCACCACACAGGTCCTGTGTCAGATATTACACTGGCAGTGTGTGTGTTGTGTGCTATCAGTACATGGCTACATCCATTTATTTTTCTATCCTCAATTCCCTGAGTAAGGGTATGTTGCAGACTATCCTGTAACACCAGCACCTTGCTTAGTGTATGGAAACAGTGTTCCACATATGTGTCTGTGTTCCAGCCTCTGTCCTCCATCTACATACCAAGCTTTGCACATATGTCATGCTGTTGGAGGTTGTTCTGTAGAGGGCTGTGAGTATGTCACACTGCCGTTGCTGCCATTAGTCCACTGCTGTTGTACCCCCACACATACAGTGGGGCTGGGGCCATATATGAGTGGGCATCACCTACACAACACATGTGCGCCATTATGCACTGCAGAGGCCAGTGTATGTAGCAGTGGTATATGGGCCTGTATTATTGAGTCTAGGTGGGGAGCACCATAAATGACCTAGGCAGTTGCAAAATGTGGGGGTATCAGGGGTTTGCTGTCACAAGGTATCTGCGTGTACAGTACATTATACTTCACCTATATTGACATTACTTACATGATTTGGGGTACTGCAAGCCTACTGCCTCCTGCCATACAGACTGTTCTGTTTCTTATGCCTTGTTATGTACCAGTTACAACCCATTTGATCACAAAATGTATTTACCTCCTACGGAGCTTGTACAGAGTGTAGATACAGGCTGCTGAACATCACACCTGCAGTACATACTGTTGATTGTGTGGTACCCTGTGGCCCAGTCTGTCTTCACTATTGTACATTCTGAAGGGCTTGTCCTGGACAAGAACAGTTCTGAACATTTCCAGACTACTGTATTAGTGTAACTGTTTCACAGTTGCAGTAGTCTGTTTATATGGTTGTCAGTATCTGAACAGCTATATGACATGGCATATAGAACTGTTATAGCACACAATTAAAGGATTCCCATTTCTGCATACCTGTATGTGGTGTCTTTCCTTTGACCTTTCTATGGGTATATGTTGCAGACAACGATTGACATTAGTATGTGTGGCCCATACAGTGTCCAGTTGTTCAGGTGTTAACTGTAGGTATAGTGGCTGTTCCATATTGTGTGCACCTTCTACATATGCATTATACTGTACATATATTATGTGTAGCCACATGTATGTATGTGTGTGTGTAGATATATATATATATATATATATATATATATATATATATATATATATGTGTGTGTGTGTGTGTGTGTATATCTGTATCTGCATATCTGTGTCTGTGTATCTGTATCCTGGGGTTGTTGATGACTTCCATATTACATGTCATATGGGAGGCAGACTGTACTTGGTAGTATATTGCCGGGCGCATGTGTTTGGCTGTGGGGGGGGTGTCGTCCAAGACATATAGTGTGTTGGGCCTCTCAACCCCATTAACAGTGCATGTGGACATATATGTATTTGTTAATCTTCAATTGCTATCTACAGATTTATGGCCATATATACCTATATATATATATATATATATATATATATATATATATATATATATATATATATATATATATATATATATATATATCTTAACAGATATATAACTATGTCCGTATATGCCTACATAGATATATATCTGTGTACACATATGTAATGTGCTGTGTACATGTAGACATATAGGTCTCGACACATATATGTGTCGGTTTAGTTATATGCAAGTATATATGTGCATATATAGTGATATATGTATATAGAGTTAGTAAAACAAAAAATATATTTATATATATGTATATATATATATATATATATATATGTATATATATATATATATATATATATATATATATATATATATATACATATATGAATATGTTGTATCTGTTAAGGTTTTAATATAGTTACACACACAGACATCTATATGTTGGTATGAATTCTCTGTACTGTTGCATGACAGGACTGGATGATATGCTTCTGAAACATCGAGTATCTGTGTATCTGTCGTGGCTTAGTGGTACATCACTTTGTCTACAGTGTGCAGGGTCCTTGGTTTGAACCTTGCAAGAGCTGTCTATTTTGTTGCTGGGCAGAACATGGCCCGTTGAATACAAAGTGATTAAGGCACTTTAAAGCAGTTGTAAGCAGGTCTGTGCAGGTTTGCGTGGAGCAAAGCTCTGCCTACACAGGTTAAACAATTTAGAAGTTAACTGAGTGTATGAAAACGTAACTGGAGTTTAGCAGTGTTTACCATCGCACAAACCTGCGTAAACCCGCTTGCAACTGCTTTAAAATGCCTTACTCACTCTTTAACCAATGGGCTGTGTTCTGCTCAGCAACAAAATAAACACCTCCTGCAAGGCTCGAAACCAGGATCCTCCACACCATACACAAAATGATTTACTCTAAGCCATGGCAGATATGCATAATCGTGATGTTTTCACATACATATCATCCAGCCCAGGTATACAACACTACAGGGAATGTATTCCGCCATGTAGATATATTTGTGTGTGTGTGTGTGTGTGTGTGTGTGTGTATATATATATATATATATATATATATATATATATATATATATATATATATTCATCTTTAAATGAATATAACATATCTATATATGTAGATATAGCTGTAGATATATATATATATATATATATATATATATATATATATATATATATATATATATATATATATATATATATATATATATGTGTGTGTGTGTACATCCATATTTCCACATATATACAGCACTAGGAATGCATATATGTAAGCATATATATGTTTCACCTTTCAAAGAGAGAAATCCATGTCTCCAAAAGCTGGATGGCCAAAAGTATGTTCTCAGCATTGCACAATCTTGCAATAAAGGCATCGCATGTGCAATGAGCGAATGTCACTATGTTTTCACTCATTGCAAATTTGGCAATTTGGGTGCGGATGGCACTATTGTGGGGATGGGGAAAATTTGCCTATTCCCGCTGTAGAGCAAACTCAGATTTTGTATATCACAGTAGGGTGGTTGTAAGGGGCTTAGCCCCCAGATCGGGGGTGCAGGGGGGCATGCCTCCCCTGCATTACTATATGTATTCCAATTTGCAGTTCGAGAGTCAGCAAACGTGCCTTTAGAACTGCTGTATTTTGAACTGTGGTGCAGTAAGAAATGATGGATTGGTCCTTTCGGTTTGCAGAAAGGGCCGTTCAAAGAAATGATTGTCTCCCTTTCAAAGGTGAGCACATATATATCTATATAGGTATATATGGACATACATCTGTAGATGAAACTGGGAATGTAACCACAACATATATGTCCACATGCACCATTATTGGGTTTGAGAGACCCAAACAACATACATCTGGCACGGATAGGTATCCCCCCCAGCCAAACACGTCTGGCCTGCAATACATTACCAACCTTAGCAGATCCCATATCCACGACCCTACACAACAAGTGCTGTACATGTTAACAGTACTCCATCCCACCTGTAGGATGTCAGGCTGGCATTACTAACAGATCATGCAGTACAGTAAAGTGAAGTGTCATGCTTGAGGGAACCCCCTGGGCAGGCACAGTAAGTAGCTGGGATCCCTCATATGATCCAGTATGTCTACACTTGACAATGGATTCACCAATGTTACAAGGACAACAAGAAATCCACCATGTCAGCTGGTAACTAACACCCAGTAGCCTGTTGACCCTGGTCTGCAGGGACATGGAACATATCAACAATGAACCCATGGCCAATGTCACTGGTAATCTTAACACATGGGACCCCACCAATGTTGGGCTTGTCAAAGGCAGAGACTACAACCTGAACCTGGTATACCTCCTTGACCCAATCATGACAGGTGTAGATGAGGGTTAGGAGGTGTACAATGCCTATGTAGATCATAGCAGGCTTTTGTACACAATCCCACATGTAGGAATGTGTGTAGCTGTTAAGGGATCTACCTCCATTGACAGAATATGTTTCCACCAGGACTACTTGGCAAATGCCAACATTCCACAGGTGCCATCTCATGGACATACAGTCCTTCACAGGTCATAGATGTGTTAAAGCCCTCCTCCACACTGTAGAGGTGTGAAGCACTACTGAGGTTGCTATAACTCACTGGATGTGGCTGCTGTGGACACATCCACCATTATTGCAGTTACTGTTGCATCTATCCCCCCACATAACTGTCTGTAATGCTGTACAGTGTATGTAATCAGGCTGTTAGTTGTTTACACCATTCACAGTAGTTGAGTGCCTCACACGCTCCTAAGGGTAGGGTTATGCCACCGGCATTGGCACACACATGTTACTGAGGTGAGGATCACAGTAGAGTGGGGTGGGGGACATACACCCTGCTGTTAGCATGTTCAATGTCATCCACATTGCAGACTGCATATATAGCAATGTGTGGTTGTGCCTATCCTGTTTTGGTAGGATTACATGTGCAACAGATATGTTACCTGCACGGGGACATACCTCCATGTGTACAGTCTTGTACCTTTACTGCATCCAAACCAAAGGCTCTCTGTGCTGTACCCAGCCGTGTCATGTGTACCACCCACTACACTTACTGGTGTCCACTGTAGAAGGCCTGCTGACACCACTACACCCATCAGCCATGTGGCAAATGGGCAAACACAACACAATCAGAATAGATAATGGTGACAGCAATACAACATTGTTAATTACAGCTATGATGCATCATGGCTGCACAGCTACACCTTCCAAGATATTAGCATTTCACTTTACTGCTGACAACATGCTACACATCATTCCATTGCTACACTGTGGTACAGTCACCCTGTGCATCAGCACCATGTTAGCCTGTACCTGTATCATTGTTACAGATGTCAGGGAGTGGCACAGGTATCATCATATGCACAGGGTGTGTTGTTCATTTGCCAGAGGCCTAGGCTAAGCCATATAGTTGGCAACATGTGTGTGTGTGTGTGATAAGTACTGTTATGGGCTACTGGTGATGTCGTGTGTGCAGGTATGTGGTTGCCCTAAATTTTTTGTTTATGTGTATGTGTCTGCATGCACACAGTTCCACCATGTGGCTGCCCTATACAGGGATTTGTGAGACGGCTGAAGACTGTACCTGGTAGGGTTTGCAGTTCACCGTCTCCGGCCACAGACCTGGGACCTGTACCTGGCAGGGGTGCTACAGGCAGTATCAGGTACAATGTCAGATCTAGTACTGTCCCCGGAGGTTGACAGACATCCACTGGATCCAGGTCCCTCCTGGGACTGGCCAGGGCCATGTGCACGTGGTCTGCTATGATGATCTGTTGAGAGCACCCCTCCACAGTGCTGGGGCTGGTACTGCCACTACGGGAGAGGCTGTGACTGGTAGGACATCCACGGTGACCTCCAGCTGTTGATGTTGCTGGCATACATCCACGTGGCCATCGTAAATGTCCTGCCCTGTCCTGACACATGGACATGACATTGTGGATGAGATCCAATGTATCATCCCACCATCTATCCATGACCTCGGTGTTGTTACAGATGGCACCTGCTAGGTCACAGATGCTGTCAGTTACAGAGGTGTGATGAGCCCTCTGCACCCTTAGACCCTGCCTGGTGTACAATTCCATTCATGCCTGTGCCTCCATGACAGCCTGGAACATGTGTGTGGTTGATATAGATGTGGCACATCTGCCAGGGATGAGATGACCAGCAGTCCTCTGACGAGCACCCCTGAACATCTACCTACGTGATACCCCACCAGACATCTGGCTATGGCTGCTGTTTCCTGACACACATGCCATAGATACCACACTGTCCTGGCTAATGCCAATCGTAGACTATCCCTCAGCTAAGGCCAATGGTGATGAGGTATGTAGAGGCAGTGTGACTGTGTGTGTGGATGGGGTGGATGCGTGTGGTATGTCAAGTGGTGGCCCAGTGTCAGCCCCTGATGACCCTGCCTGTGCCTCAACACACCTAACCTCATGGTCATTGTCTGTATCAGTGACATCAGATTCCCTGCTGGAGGGACCCAGCCCCACCTCGCCACCTGGGAGTGGAAAACAGGGAACAGACTGTAAGACCTGTACAGTACATAGACACACACACACGCACACACACACACACACACACACACACACACACACACACACACACACACACACACACACACATACACACATATGTGTGCACAGACATGGCCACACACACACAGACGTACACACATGCAGTCGACATACATGGTAACCCATACACTCCACCAGACAGCACCTACAGACAGCTCCAGCACCCCCATAGCACACACAATAGCAGGTGATGTTGAAGTACAGTATCACACACAAAACTGTAATTACACATGTCAGCATGCAGGACATGTGGTGCTCAACAGCATGCAGTGCAACTGTAGTCAATCCCCATTACCAACATTAAACATGGCTGTGATGCATGGCTTCTGTTAGTAGGTGATGGCCCTCCCCTGGAACACACTGCACCCATGTCCACAGCATTGCTGTGCATCTGTTCAGCACCCTGGCATGTACTGTGCACCATACCTCACAAGTGTACACACCATTGCAGGATGTGTATCGGTGTGCCAGTTGTGTTTCTGCTGCTGCTCACAGCCTCTGTGTGCTTCTGGATTACATGTGGACACATGTTTAGTGAATACTTGATGTGTATTCACATATGTCATTATCAGTGGTGCATGACTGAGTGATAGACTACCATCAGACCGACCACAGACACAATGTATTGTACCTATGGTGAGTGTAGAGACCATTATTGACTATTATAGAGCCCTGGCTGATGTTTCCTGTGGTACACATAGGTTTATAGGTGAGTACTGGTCTATTGGTCCTGGGGCCTACATAAGCCTAGCCACAGGGGTTCCTAGCCATGCACCACCAACTAATGTTATTACCCTGTGCCCCTGTCAGGCTGTAGCACAGATGTACTACCCAGGGTGAATTCCCCATTTCCCATCCAGTTGTCAAGTGTTTTTGTAACAAGGCCAATGAGTAGCATTGCCTGACATGTATGGGTAGTCCATTCCAGAGTGTGGGAATTCCCCAGGCCAGGGCCCTATCCCTCCAGTATGTTATGTGTAATGTGTTGATGAGGTTTAGGACCCTAGAGCGTGTGTTTGCAGAGGGAGTGGGATGTCTTTATGTTTAGCATGTTCAACTGCTCTGTGTATGACATAAATGTGTATGTTAGGCAGATGTCAGCTGTGGCTGGGCAATGTGCACTGGAGTGTAGCCACAGTTGTCTGATATGGTCTGTGAATTGCATGTGTTTGAGGCTGGTAATCCCATTATTGAGGTGTGTGCTCTGTCAGTGAACATATACAGCATGCATTATGGGTTGGTGTGTTAGATGTGTACATGGCCTACACCTTAGCTATGACATGCACAATGACTTGCCAAGCATAACCTTAAACCACACTCACCGGCATCTGGCTGCTGCCTTGCTGGTATCACAACAGCACCTACATTGAGATGAGATAGAGTTGATGTCAGTGGCCACAGTTGTAGCATTGCTACAGGGTGGCTGCAGTATTACAGTAAAACAACAGCTGAATTCCACAGTACTACAGATTATGCATTACTGCTTATCAGTACTACACAGCAACAGACTCCACATCTCACATATGCATGATCTACCTGTACAGATGCATACACTACAGTAGTCTACTGATATGCCCCGTAACCTTACCTGCATGCTCCATGTCTGGTGTGTGTGTAGCACCCACCACCATGACTGTATATGTCTGTACCTCTTGTGGGCTGGCAGGTTCTACCAGGCTCATGAGTGGCTCCTCCACTCTGGTGAGGGAGGATTGATGTTATGGCTCTCCCCCTGTTGCAAGGTGGCGACCCCACATGGCGGAGCAGGTCACTACAATGGTGGTGGACCTGCTCATACATACGGCTGTGCATCCCCACCTCATTCACCCTGCGGACCACATCATTCCACATGGCTGTTCACTCATGCTGTTCCTGGCTTGTCCGTGAGAACAGCAGCTGGTAGTTTTGGATGATGCTGGTGATTATAATGTTATCCTCAGCGGCACTGTAGGTGGGATACCTCTGCTGCGCAATACTCCTTGAAAGACTTAATGATGGAAATATGTCTGAGCAACTCATATGGCAAGTTTACCATAATACAATACACATATCAGTCTCCCACCACCATATCAGCTCCAACTTAATGTGCACACAACGCTAGTGGTATTGCTCAGGTATATGAACCATTGGGTCATATATTGTATTGTACAACACCTTCTGCTATGTGTCTATAGACATGCTCCCTGTGGGATCACTAGAGTTGCTGGGCTGTTACAGAGTATTTCAGCTGCATGCCATTGTCACTGCCACTATGTTTCCACATATGCATGTGGTATGCCTGCTATGTGATTGCTACACATCTGCCATTCTGTGATATTGGGGATATCTATGCATGCTGTTGGACATTTTCTGGGATTGTGTGGACTATTACAACTCACATATGTTCCATGACAGTTACACACCAGTATGTGTAGGGGTTATTTGCCAGCAGGAACACCACTCCCACCTAATGTGCACATGTTACCAGTCCACATCACATCTGTGACCCACCATAGAACCTTATTATCTACTGTTCTGGTACTACCTTCATGTGGAACCACCTCAGGGTATGGTGTTCCCCCCATGGAGCACACACAGACATATGTCTGTCACACAGTTAGATCCAGTGTATTGTGCATAGGTAGCTCCACAGAGACATGGGGAATGTGTACCTCATCACCTGGAGGCATGCAGTACACATACACAAGGTTTGACATGCATGTTCCTCCTGCTCAGCCCACAGCCCAGGCACCTTTATGACCATGTAGATGCTGTCATGACTGTCCATGGGTGGGCAACATGTTCCCTTTGTTCCCATGTGGGGGCTCAATGGCCTCCACATTCCAAATGTAACTACCCATCCACAGTGTTTAACTACCACATGTGTCATATACCAGCCCTGTATGCTGCCTTGTTTGTCACCCAACCACACCTACATACCAATATGTGCATAATACCCTTCACCAAAATATATATCCCACCTTTGCAAACAATTGCGATGTGCTCCCATCATGGGTTACACACCACACTCCACACTCCATCTTGCAGCCATGTACTGGTGTGTAGGAATGTTGTGTACTGATGTGTGATGTTCTCCCACACATGCCATGGCAGGAGACATGTACTGATACACATATATACATATATATATATATATATATATATATATATATATATATATATATATATATACACACACACACACACACACACACACACACACACACACACACACACACACACATATCTATATCTATATATATATATATATATATATATATATATATATATATGTGTGTGTGTAGACATACACACACACATATATATATATATATATATATATATATATATATATATATGTCTATATATATACATATATATATATATATATATATATATCTATATATATATATATATATATATATATATATATATATATATATAAATATATAAATATGTATGTATATATACATATTTGCATATAAGTGTAGATAACTTTATGACTTGTTTATGTACCTATATATATATATATGTATATATGTCCAAGGTTCTGTAGACATACACAGCTGTGAATATGTATCACACATATATGTATCTGTATGTGGGGTGCATACGAACATCTGGTCCACACTCATGTAACTCTATTTACTTCACAGCTTAACTGTTCTGCCTTGCTGCAACACAGACAGGTGTCACATGTGAACACAGACTGACATTAGGGGGGTATATATGGTTACAGACTTTAGATAAGCATATTATACTGCTATGGCAGTTGGGCATGCTATGCTACACTTTAACATGACTGTCCTGCAGGTGGTGTGGTCTCTCACCCATGTGTCTATCATGG